>NC_061101.1:17049798-17077298 GCF_015104395.2 Macrobrachium nipponense | reverse complement strand
TCTCAGTCATTGCTGCCGACTGCAAAACAAAGTGGATCCAAGTTCGTACAGCAGCAGATTCCTGCTCGGTTGGCTAAATACGCCTGTTTATCTTCCTGTCTAGAAGTGAGCTGGTGCAATCTGGGTTGTCTCATTCCCTCATCTACTGACTTTTGCTATCTCTACGACATGTATGTTGTGGGTGGGTATCAAGAGCAGAATACCCAGGATGCTGTCGCCTGCTACACGAAGAAGGTCACAGACTACGCCGTCGGGGCGGGCATAGAAGGGGCACCGGCGCGGATTGGCTTTCCTTTAAGAAAGCTCGAAAACATGGTAGATGGGATCTATCGTGGTGGCTCCTATGAAGACTGTTATTTAAGCTCAGACTACTTTAACCCTTACTTTAAGCTCGATTTGCGCAGCGTGAGGCCAATCCATAGGATATTACTTCTCATTCAAACAAATCAGTATTATTATAATTACTACAACTTTGAAGCTCGCCTGGGGATTGATAACAAGACCGAAGCCAACTTCTCAGAGTACGAGGTCTTCGGATTCTTCCCTGGACCCCCCTCACCAGGACTGGAGATCGTCTTCACCAAGGATCCGCCCATATTGGGACGCTATGTCACCATCCAGAGATGGAGCGATCCAGCTTGCAACCCTGATGGCAGTACAAGTACTCTATTGACTTGTGCGCTGCAGTTGTGCCACATCGAAATCAACTAAAGCATTCTGGAAGTCAACTTAAGATCTGTAATCAGCGCACAATTTTAATTTTTTCTTGATACTTTGACATTCAACAATGATAATATAGATATATATATATATATATATATATATATATATATATATATATATATATGTGTGTGTGTGTGTGTGTGTGTGTGTGTGTGTGTGTGTGTGTGTGTGTTGAGTAGTGGCTCTGCTGTCAATCAAAGCCTCTTGAGCCTAGAATTCAGATATTTGCATGATTCATGTTTCGCACATTGAAGAATTGCAGCTGTTTCAGATACTCAGAAATAATTTCGTGTACAGCAAATTCTGGGTTATTTTGTCATCATACTGCTGTAATTGTCAAAGCTAAATGTAACCTACCACTTATTTAATTATTCTGGAAAACTTTCCAACATTTCTGTGATGTGACTGTAATTTTTGTGGTTTTTCAGATTTATTGAAAACTGTTGACCAATTCTGAAGAGATACTATAAGATATATATTTTGTGCTGTGGCTTTAAAGCTTGGAGAAGAAAAAAAATATGCACGCGTTTTCCCACAACATAACTTTCTTCCAAAAGCTGTGCGTGTCGAAAAAGTTCATTATGATCGATAATATTCCAATAGGGAATATTGCGTTACCATTTTAGAGAAAATAATTTAAGGTGGGATGCTGATCCCTGATTGGCCTAAAGCTGTAGACTACTTTTTTTTACTTGTTAATGTTATCATGTTAATTCTATAGTAATGGAGATTTTTTTGATTTGTTGTTGGGATTTTGCTCTAGAATTAGTTGTCCTTCTTTGGACTCTAGATCCCGGTTGTTTCTCAAGGACTTTTGTTCCTTTCTGAATGAGAAACAGCCCGATTGAGAGCTTGCTTCTACCGCCTGACAAAAGTTTGAAAGTTCTTCTAATTTCTTATGGTTACAAAAGTTTTGTCATCAGTGATGAGAACGTTCTACAAATACAGAAAATATCTCTGGATTGAATTCATGGCGCAAAGGAATGACGGGCGATGTTGCAGTCTCACAGTGCAAGTTTGGCACGACGTCAAAAACTGAATTTTGAAAGTGCATCGACTAGTTTTTTTTTCGAAAAGTTAGTCTGTTTCTCGTATATCCTCTCTCAAGATCAACAACACGAAACTGATCAGTAAAATGCCAGTTTTCTTTGAAGGTAAAACATGAAACTGGTTCACAAATGGGAGGACTTCTGAAAGGACTTCTCCAAAGTGTCTAAGGAGCTTCCTTCAGGCTTATATACTTTGGTGGGAACAATTATGTCAAAATATGATATTGATTTTCAGGGATCGACTTGCTTGCTGAAATCATTACACGAAGACAGTACTCTAGCATGATTCTTCTTATTCACCAGGTTCTTTTTGTGCTGTTGTATGCTAGTTCGAACAAATAAAGTTTCCTCATTCTTTAACGAAGGGCTCATTCTGGGAGCATTTCGACAAAATTTGTACCTTTTGTCTTTGGTCCTTAATTTGGAATATTATTGATCAGAAACATCCTGTCTAATGTTTATCAGGAAACACTATATTAAAAATGAAAATGTTACTTTAGATTCTCATTGTCAAATGTGTGATGTTGACGAGTTTGACATTGATAAGGTAAATTCTACAAAATAATTGCTGATTTCATTGTTGGTAAAATAGATTTGTGTGTTATTTAATTACCCAGGGTAGGGATTTTCTTTAAATGTAGTTACGCTTCTTAGTGGTTTCAAAGTCAACAGGAACACAACAACTTTATTCATAGCCGTCAGGTTTTACGGTAAATAAGATTCTTCTTAAATTTTGCTTTAGAAGTTAAATAAAGACTTCTGTTTAACATAAAAGATAACTGCAATCTGTAAGATAACATTTGTAAGCATTTCACAAAGAACTGTAAACGTAGGTTTGATGAATATTTGTAATTGGTGATTTATAGAACTTTAATGCAAATATTTTTCTGCATAGAAACCTGAGAAACTTAAAAAAAAACATGTACTAATGCATAAGAAAATTTGATATTGGGCTGGAACACTGTAAGCACAATTGAAATTGTATCGGTATCATGGAATGGGTAAATATAGGAGTAGAAATACAGTATCTTACTTTTCATTTGCCAACTTATGTTCTAAGGTAGAATATATTTAACGCTGACTATTTCAATAAGTTCCACCTGACTACAAGATATGAACACCTTAAAAATATTACAAAAGTTAAAGATATATCTATCCCCAAAAATAAAAATATATAGATGCTGACAAATAAATGGGCCCTATTCACTGAAATATAGGCCTAGCCACTGCTAATTCAACTTATGCACTGATCAGTAATTATTCGTAGCCTACCCTCTGGTCAAGTCGTACCATGGTTTAGTGCATCTCCGCTACATAACCTCCCCAGAAACGGAACAACACAGAAAATCTGCAATTCTGAGGCCACCCAGGCATTTATAACTGAAGTTAGTCAAACCTGCGGCATAAGAGCATCCCTAAGTATATTTAATAATCAGGTCTAGGTCTCTCTCCATTGTTCAGCGAAGATGTCCCTGATCTGGAATCTCCTTCCATATCCAAAGCCGCATCGAAATTAAAAGCCACAAGAATTAGACTCTGGACCTAAAGGTTCTAAGCTGCTACCAGCAGTTGCTAACCACAATTGAAACGAAACATTCCCGCACCGAACAGCACATAGCTAATGACTGCATAAAAATATAAGCGGTATTTCGGGCCTCTGTCCACAAGGACGAAATCTGAAGAATCACATAGTCACAGGAACAATAATAATGAAAACACTAACAGAGATACAGACTGACTCATGTTATTTATCATAAATATTATCGTAGGCAAACATAAGAAACTGGAAAAGATATGAATACCTTCATTCTAGTAAATTACACTCACAACCAAGACATTATTTTGCTAAAGGAAACAGGATTGGTAAGAGCGCTGTTGTAGCGGAGATTATAAAAAATACACAATATTCAGTAACCACTCATTTCCAGGAAATCATACAGTCGTAAGTTTTAAAAAATCTTATAAAATCCGGTACTTATTCCAAGAACAGCATAATGTACCATCAACAGTACAAGGAGAAACTATTTAGTGTTTGGACACCACTGACACAGGAAACCAAAGCCCCATAAAGGCCTTGGGCACTGAAACGGGACCATTTAAGGTCATAATCAAAGCACCTTACCTGACCTATAGTCAGACTCAAGTTTTATGAAAAAAATGTTAGCAAAGTGCCCGCAATATTACTTAGCGCATGGATACCTTCTGCCAGAAACGCAGTCCTGTTTCAGTCGTTATCGGACCACCCAATCTCTATTGGTGGCCGTGACCCAACGCCCAGTTACACCGATGAACACGGCACGAGTTTCAATCTACAATTTGAGCAAGAAATATATTGGCTACTTTCAATGGTGCAGTGCTGAGGTTGATATCTCCATCCTCCTCCTATACATTCAGGTGTATTTTTCAGTTTTGTGCTGGGAGGGCCTTTCAACAAACAGACCAAACAGATAAAAGCAAAACTGGAATCAGAGCAGACAGATGACTGGAAGAAACACTGAAAGATCAGTAGCAATACAGTTAAGATCTTAGCTACATCCACAGGCTCACTACCAACACCAGTGAATTATGGAGGACTCTGTATCAATAACATTACATCTCCACCAGTACGCAGGCTAATAACATTCTGGCTTCACAATTTCCAGCCATCCATTGCAAAAACCCAAGACATGTGTCTTATTCAAGCGGAAAAACCAGCCTTAGTTAATTTTGCGGGTCAACAGTGCTACTCCACGGAGAATAAAATTGACTGAAAAACGGTGATTGGGACTATAATATGATGCTCACCTACAGCAGTAAACAGCTCTTTAAAAAAATACATAACAATGCTACAAATTAATACAAAATAACTCTCTACGATTTATCATGGACGTAAAATACTCTGAAAAAGTGGAAACTACAAAAATACATGAACACCCAAAAAACTCTTTAGAAAGTGCATGTTAACGACACATGAAAGAAATCCAAGATTAATTGGGGGGGGGGGGGGGGGGGGGGGGGTTAGCGGGCGCAGAATACCCCCACACCCACCCCATCCATTTCTTGACAAATATGGTCTTGTATCCATCGACCTATGAATTGAAGTAAATATCTGCAGGTTAATTTACTCTTGTGGGTTGGAGCATGAGATTTTCTGAGTATTCTTCAGGCAAACCAGATGACTCCTAATTTCAACATTTGACTTGGAAATGATATGGCCTTCAATAACATTCTTAAGACAGTTTATACAATGCGATTTTGTAGTGAATTAATTTTCTTTTTACTTACTGACATCGAAAGAATGATTTGAAAACGCAAAACCACTTTTATGGAAAAGTGCGCGCATAAATTCAAATCTGTCGGCGAAATCTAGATAATTTTTCATTCATTTGGTTGCATCGTTACCTATAAGTACTATAAGTACTAACTAACATTACACAGAAAGACAGGTGATTGAAATGAAACACCAATTAATGATCGTGTAACACCCTTCTTGCCGAAAAAAGGGGGCTGCAGACGACCAATCTAGATGTTGACGTAAGCATCTAGACGTCAGGTGTCACTAATGTAAAATGAACAGATTTACGTCTCAATAAACATTCACTTCAGGTGTCTCTGCTCTTCCATCATTATGGTAACTGGGAAAGGTGCGGAGTCATCGCTTGTGAAACGATGTAGGCTCTCGGCCTCCACACAAAGTATTCTTTGTATATAACTATCAAAGAAGGAATCGACTAATCTTTTCGCTTACTCGGGAAGTAAGCCTACAAACTACTTTGTTGTTGTTCTTGTTGAGAGGTTGGAATGCCTAAAAAGGTCTGGAAAAGGTGTTCGCATTCAGTTGAAGATACCGGAATATTAGGATACGATATTTATGAATTATTTATTAGAACGTAAATGTAAAAAATAAATAATATGCATGTTAAACAGTACGGAAAACATTATTTCTAACCAAATATACGTAGCATTTATTTAAAATTTTCATAGGTGAAAAACGAGTTTATTATCTGTAGATTTTACCAAGTTTTGATTTATTTAATGTACTGAATTTAGAGGCTACATTTCTGTTCAATTATTTTGCGTTTCCACTTATAACTGAGAATATATGAATATGTTTAATTTGTGTCCTTTTTATCTGATCTTAGTTGTTAGTATAAGTAGTACTTTATGCATCCGGATGATGCCTTGTTTCCTTACTTATGGATCAATGATTATGAGAAGGGATAAATAACTTTAAAAAAAGGCATCACAAAAACATTAGATCTTACTGCTCTGATTGCATAATAGAATTACGTCGATTGGGCTTTTAACTTTAGATTCCTTAGAGAAAAATTAACTCCTTATGGCATTAAAAATGATAATTGTAAACTCTTTTATGAAGAAAAATCAATAATAATAGAACGCCGAGTGGATCTTGTTTGTCCTCCCCCGGGTGACAGTAGGGGAGACGACACAGCCACTCACTAACTGCAAACCGCTTTGTCCACCCCGGGTAGGACAGTGTACTAGGTATGGGAATGGGAGGGTAGGGGTAACATCCACCAATCTCCTGCAAACATGTGCTCGCTCTGGGTTGGGGCATGGTAGGTAGGGGATCAGGAGGGTAGGGGAGACAGCAGAGCCTGGTTCCAGAGCTTATAGCACACATCAACAAGTTCTTATGAAATAATTGGCTTTTAAAGAATGTTTCTTTTTTGCAAGTCCACCTAAAAATATTCTATATAGAATTCAGACGATATGTTTAGAAAAATGACTTTTTAGAGGTAGACGGATGGTTCCTTAACACTATTAAACGGTTAATTGGATGCTTCAAGAATTTTGGATTTTCTTTCTATTTTCTTTGAGTTATTTTCTCACCCTCTTTCTTTTTGGGTTTCTTTGAATTCTTTTCGGTTCTTTAACTTTTGTAATATTTCTGCGCTTTTCATATCTTGTAGTTCTGGAGAACATTTTACAACAGTCACCGTCAAGTATATTCTACCTTAGAACATAAGTTGGCGAATGAAAACCAAGATCTGTTGTTCTAAGAATATATTTATTCAATCATTCCATGATACTGGTATAATATCAATCGTGCTTACTGTGTTCCAGCTCAGCGTGAAAGACTGATAAACATTTGCATAGCATTTCAGTTTTTAGCAATATCAAACCTTTTATGTATTAGTGAATGTTTTCTTTAAGAGTCTGTGTAGAAAAATAATTGCATTAGGGCTCTAAAAATCACCAATTACAAATATTCATCAAAACTACGTTTACAATTCTTTGTGAAATGCTTACAAATGTTATCTAGCAGAATGCAGATATCTTTTGAAGCCACTTAGAAGTGGAACTACATTTTAAGGAAATTCCTAACACGAGAATTTAAATAACAAACAAAAATCTATTTTAACAACTATGAAATCTACAATTTTTAGTGGCACTATACCTTCTTAATGTCTTACACCTCAACATCACACATTTGACAATGAGAATCTAAAGTAACCTTTTCATATTTAATACAGTGTTTCATTATAAGCATTAGACAGGATGTTTCTGATCATTAATATTCCAAATCAACGGCCAATAACAAAAGGTATAAACTTTGGCAAAATACTCGCAGAATGATCCCTTCATTAAAGAATGAGGAATCTTAATTTATTCGACTTAGCATACAACAGCACATAAACAACAGGATGGATAAAAAGAATCATGCGAGACTACTGTCTTCATGTAATTTTTTCAGCAAGCAAGTCAAACACTGTGAATCAGTATCATATTTTGACATATAATTGTTCCCAGCAAAGTGCATCAGCATGAAGGAAGCTTCTTAGACACTTTGGAGAAGTACATTCAGGTGTCCTCCAATTTGTGAACCAGTTTCATGTTCTACTTTCAGAGAAAACAGCTATTTTACTGATCAGCAACTAGCTTTTCGAAAAAAATAATCTATGCACTTTAAAATTCAGTTTTTAACGTCGTGCCAAACTTGCATTGTGAGACTGCAAAATCGCCCGTAAGTCTTTTGCGCCATGAATTTAACCCAGAGATATTTTCTGTATCTGTAGAATGTCCTCATCACTGATGGCAAAAATGTTCCAACCACAAGATATTAGGAGAAATTTCCAACTTTTATAACGCAGTATAAACAAGCCCTCAATCAGGATGTTTCTCTTTCATAAAGGAACAAAAGTCCTGGAGAAACAACTTGGATCTAGAGTCAAAAGAAGAGGAAGAACTAAGTCTCGGGCAAAATCTCAACAACAGATCAAAAGAATCTTCATCACTACAAAATTAATATAATAACATTAACAAGTAAAAAAAAAGGTGTTACAGCTTTCGACCAATCAGGGATCAGTATCCCAACCTAAATTAATGTATCAAGAAATAAGGAAAAAGACTGTGCACTGATTAGAGATCTTAACTTGACCTCAAAAATTCTTTAGTTGATTTCAATGTGGCACAGCTGCAGGAAACAAGTCATTAGACTAGTACTGCCGTCAGGGTTGCAAGCTGAATCGCTCATTCGCTGCACGGTGACATAGCTTCCCATTATGGGCGGATCCTTGGTGAAGACGATCTCCAGTCCGGGTGAGAGGGGTCCAGGGAAGAATCCGAAGACCCCGTACTCTGAAAAGTTGGCTTCGGTCTTGTTATCGATCCCCACGCGAGCTTCAAAGTTGTAGTAATTAACATAAAACTGATTCGTTTGTAAAAGAAGTAACATCCTATGAACTGGCCTCACGCTGCGTAAATCGAGCTTAAAGTAAGGGTTGAAGTTATCTGAGCTTAGATAACAGTCGTCATAGATGGCACCACGATAGATCCCATCTACGATGTTTTTGTCCATTCTCAAATGATAGGCGGCCAGAGGCAAAGTCTATGACTTTCTTCGTGTAGCAGGCGACAGCATCCTGGGTATTCTGCTCTTGATCCCCACCCACAACATACATGTCGTAGAGATAGCAAATGTCAATAGATGAGGGAATGACACAACTGTCAGGTATTTCCTTTCTTAAAACTAGAATCTGGAGTGTTGGTTCTATTTTCATTCAATAGATGGCGTTGGTTGTCCATTCTATCATCCTTGGGTGTAGTTTGCATTCGCTTTAATAGATGGCGTTGGTTGTTCTGTTCGTTATTTTAGTGTCCTTGGTATTACTTATTGTTTACTTTTGATTTACTTTCCAAGTGATAGCCACTACCTTACGAACCCCGCAACCTTTCACATGGTAAGAAGTTATTTGTTCTTTGTTGTACACCTTATGTTCTATGTAAATAATTATGTAAAGCTATTATGGTTTAATAGTGATATGTTAACAGTGACCTTTTGTTCTAAGCTATTGTTTGTGTATTTATTTTGCAGACACTCTACCTTACCTTGCCTTGCCTTGCTTGACATTATCTTGCCTTATGGTGTCTTGTCTGTTTGACATCTTGTCTTAACTTGTATGACCTGTTGGATGTACCGTTTTACTTACCTGGTGCAAGATTTGTCATCATGGATCTACAATCTTCAGCGTTCTAGACAATTTCAAGAATGTACCCACATTCTAAACCACTACATACCATCTTCAGCCATCTAGATAATTTCAAGAGTGTACCCACATTCCAACCTACATGTCATCTATTACTATTATGAATTATTCTATTTATTGTTAATAAATTAATAATTTTTATAATTCTTTTTACTTGATACCAGTCTAGCAAAAGTGTTAGGTAGCAAGCGCCTAATACATTTCCATCCATGCAAATAAAAGCTTGACAATTGGCGCAGTGAGTAGGATTTTATTTGCAGAGTTGCTAGACTGTTTAACTTATGTATAATTTATATTTACAGTTTACTGCTGACAACTATGTGAACTTCGTTACCTGTGAAGGTTGGTGGATTTCATTTAAGTGTTCTGCAAGGTTTGTGGCATATCACTGGAAGTAATATCACTGGAGTTAAGGTAAAGTTCTGTCTGTTGTTTCTTTTGTGTCTGGCGAGTTGTCATGTGAAAGCGCTTTATTTAAAGTGGAATAAATTCTCGTTGTGGTGCAATATAAATTTGTATTTGTTCGTGTAGTCATATTACGTTCTAGGAAAAGGTTGAGGTCGGGAAGTGAATTAGAAACTGTATCGTTATCCTATTAATTCTAGCTAATTCAGTCTTAATGATTGTAGGGCTTGTTAGGGGTAATGTTAGTTTAATGTTCCTTTAAGTTCCGATTGTTTTCTCATCCTTGAATATTCCTATTGTGTATTCATTTTCCTTATGCTAGTTTTTTTTGGCATGGAAAATTCTGTCATTGATGGTGACAAACCCATAATAGACATTGGTAATCATTGAAGTACTACTTTTAAAGTTGAGTTCATTATTAGCCATATTTCATAATTTAATGTTTGCTAATACTTATGAAGTGTTGTTTATTTTATTAACTGTATACTTACCCATCTTTATTATGGATCTTAGTGATTTGATGGATAAGGCTATTAAGCTTGGTATGAAAACTGCTGAAGCTGAGGAATTTATAGCAAAGCAACAGGCTAGAGAGGATAGAGTAGCTGAAAGAGAGGAGAAAAGGTTGCAGTTAGAGTTGGCAGAAAAGGAGAAAGATAGGGCAGAAAAGGAGAAAAGGTTTCAGTTAGTTGGCAGAAAAGGAGAAAGATAGGATATTTAAATTGGAATGTCTTAAGAGAGAAAGGGAGGAGAAGGAGGAAGACAGGAAACATGAGTTAGCCAAAGCAGAGTTGAGAAATAGTGGTGCTATAGGTGGTGTAGGTAGCGAGAATGTAATATCTTTGCCAAAAATTCCCCCCTCTGATGAGAAAACTGATGAAATTGATGTGTACATGAATAGATTTGAGAAATTAGCTGAATTTCATAAATGGGATCAGGAAGACTATGGTATTATGTTAGGCACATTATTAAGGGGACGAGCTTTGAAAGTGTACTGTGGACTTGACCCTGCTATTGCAAGTAATTATCAGGAATTGAAGGCAGCCTTATTGAAAGCGTTTCAGGTCAATCCTCAGGTATATCAAAAGAAATTTAGAGAAGGATTTATTGAAACTAATGAAAGCTTTGTGCAGTATTCATATAGACTAAGACAGAATTTTGATTGGTTGCAATTAACTGATGTTAATAAATCTTATGATGATGTCTGTGATTTTATGATTATGGATCAATTGTTGGCTAATAGTTCAAGGGATTTGCGAACATTTCTTTTAGAAAGGGTTTGTAAAAATTCTCATGAAATGGCGTTACCTGCTGATAGGTATCTGATTGCTCACGGACCTAATAAATGTAGAAATTCTAAATTTAAGTCTGATAAATGTTCAAAGTTAGGAATGCAACCTAAATCTGATAAAGTAGGTGTTGATAATCTTAAAACATTGCAGTCCCACCTATGTAAGGAAATTGGGCATATTAAACCCAATTGTCCAAATAATCCTGTTAATTTTGCTTAGTCTAAATCTTCTAATAGAAATATTCCTAAGATCAGTATCGCTCTAGCTAGTGAAGAAAAACCCAAGAATGCTATTGTGGATGAGAAAGGAATAGTTTTTAACAAAACAGTAGAGGTCTTGTTTGATACTGGGTGTAATACTGTTGTTCTTAACGAAACTTTGATTCCAACACCTTATCTCAGTAAGGTTAAAACTGTGAAGGTGTATAATTTCATGGGTGTTCCCATATATCTGCCCAAAATTAGATGTTATATTAGAAGTAAATTCTTTTTCGGTAGAGTAAATGCTATTGTAGCACCAATTAAATGTTCTGATGTAATTTTTGGGTTAATACCTGGATTGAAACATCACATACAGGCAGGAATAGAATTGTTGAGTAAAATACCTGTGCCAGATAATGAATTAGA
Source organism: Macrobrachium nipponense (assembly GCF_015104395.2). NCBI lineage: Eukaryota > Metazoa > Arthropoda > Malacostraca > Decapoda > Palaemonidae > Macrobrachium > Macrobrachium nipponense. The sequence goes on along the minus strand of NC_061101.1, from coordinate 17,065,713 downwards.
TGTAAATAAGTTAAATGTAATGTGGTTACAAGAGAACAGTCTTAGGAAAACTATATTAAAACCTTTGTCTGATGTCTTGTCTAAAGTTCAAGTAAATCCATTAGATTTTAGTAATAAACAGTGGACATGTGATTCTCTGAAGTCAATTAGGAAAAGCTTGAAGGAGGAGGAAGAAATAACTTGCAAAGGGAGAGTTGTTAAGTATGTAGTACATGATAACGTGATTTATCGTAAGTGTGTGCAAAGTAAAAATCAGCTAGATTTTGGTAAAATGCAAATTGTAGTTCCTCTCAAGTATAGAGAGATAAGTTATGAAACTTGCACATGAATCACTTATTTCTGGTCATTTTTCTTCTAGGAAAACTATTGACAAAGTGCTTGGTAAATTTTATTGGCCGAGGGCTAGTGCAGAGATTGATAGATATTGTATGTCTTGTCATAAATGTCAGAAATTTGGGAAAAGAGTAAAGAAAGTCTCTGTGTAAAATGCCTATAGTTTCTGAACCATTCAGTAGAGTGGCTATTGATATTGTGGGTCAGATTGTTCCAGCCTCAAGTCGTGGTCACAAGTATATTCTTACAATAATTGATTTAGCTACACGCTACCCTGAAGCTGTACCTCTCAGAAATATTGATACTGTTACTATAGCTGAAAGTTTAGTAGAAGTATTTTGTAGAGTTGGGGTACCAAAAGAAATACTAAGCGACAGGGGAACTCAGTTTAAGTCAGATCTCATGGCAGAAATACATAGATTATTATCAATTAGAGCTTTATTCACAAGCATATATCATGCTGCATGTAATGGAACTGTTGAACGGATGAATGGTGTACTTAAAAATATGTTAAAGAAAGTATGTAGTGATCATCCAACAGAATGGGACCGGTATATTCCTGTTCTTTTCGCTTATCGTGAAATTCCCAACGATACTCTAAAGTTTAGCCCATTTGAACTTTTGTATGGACGTAGTGTCCGTGGCCCTTTAACAATCCTTCATGAATCTATTGCTGGTAACAATGCTGATGATTAACTCAAAACTACTTACCAGTATGTTTTAGATCTGCGTTCTCGATTGCAAGAGATGGCCCAGATTGCAGTTAGTAATGCTGAAATAAATTCACGTAAATATAAAGAGTATTTTGATCGTAAAGGAAAGCCAAGAAAGTTTGTGGAGGGAGATGAAGTTCTAATTATGTTGCCAAATAATACAAACAAATTTCTAATGCAGTGGAAAGGACCTTATGTGATTGATCGTTGCCATAGTAATGGAGTTTACTATTTTGTAAAAGTAGGAAACTATCTTAAACTGTATCATGCCAATATGTTGAAGTACTTTAGAAGGAAGATTGTAAGCTTTATTCAAAAAGCAGTAGAAGAGGTCAAAACTTCAAATATTGGAGAACCTGTTTCAGATCTATGTGATATAGAATATCTGGAGGTAGATAAAACCAGTTATCAAATAAGTAAAGATCTTAAAAATTCTCAAACTGATTAACTTATTAATGTTTTGGATAAGTTTCATGATTAAATTAGTGATAGACCTGGAGTTGCTAGATATATGGAACATATTAAATTGACTTCTAATATTCCAGTTCGTGCTAAACCTTATCCTGTTCCAATTAGTTTAACTGATTAATTTAACAATCAGGTTGATCAAATGCTCTCATTGGATATAATTGAACAATCTAATTCTCCATATTGTTCCCCAGTTGTCTTCGTTAAGAAGCAAATGGATCTTTGAGATTGTGTGTTGACTTTTGAAGTCTTAATGAAATAACCGTATTTGATGCCGAACCCATGCCACGTATGAATGAATCTTTACATAAGCTTGCTAATAAAGTATTTTACAGAACTTGATCTGTCAAAAGGATACTGGCAGGTACCCTTAACTTTAGAAAGCAGAAAGTATACTGCATTTGCAACAAAGCATGGTTTGATGCAATTCAAGAAGATGCCATTTGGAATTAGCACAACTTGTTCAACTTTTGTTAGACTTATGAGAAAAGTCTTGGCTGGTTTGGAAAATACTACATGTTATTTTGATAATATTCTTATTTATAGTAATAATTGGTCAGATCATATAGTTCATCTTAAAAATGTTTTGTTAAGATTAAGAGAACATGGATTAACAGTTGGCCCTAGGAAATGCTTCTTTGCTTATAAGAAAATTAAGTATTTAGGATATTCTCTTGGTAACAATTCTTTAACACCTCTTGATAATAGAATTGCTGATATAGTAAATCTTCCCCTTCCAGAAACAAAGAAGCAATTAAGATCTTTCGTTGGAGTTTTAGGATTTTATAATAAGTTCATTCCACATTTCTCTGTTCTTTCTGCACCATTAACAACTATGTTTAAGAAAAAGAGTTGCAATGTTCTGAAATGGACTGATGAACAGATTAAAAGTTTCAATAATTTGAAAGCTTCTCTAACTAAATCTCCTATTTTGTTATTGCCAGATTTTAATAAGACCTTCTATCTTCGAACGGATGCATCCATGGATGGTATTGGTGCAGTTTTATTGCAAGAAAGTGATAATGTTCTTATGCCTGTGTCATACGCTGGAAAGAAATTTTCAGATGCAGAAAGACGTTACTCTACAATTGATAAAGAGTGTTACGCTATTGTATGGTCTATTTTAAAATTTAAGGAATATCTGTATGGGAAAGAATTCATCCTGCAAACAGATCATCTTCCATTAACTTACCTAAATTCCATGAGGAATAAGAATGATCGTTTAATGCGATGGGCTCTTAGCTTGCAACCTTATAACTTCCTGGTTGAGTATATCAAGGGGTCGGATAATATCTGTTCCGATATGCTTAGCCGATGTATATAATATTTTGAATATGATAGTTTTATTTAGAGATTCTAGTTTTTCTTGGTATGGGGGTTTGTCAGGTATTTCCTTTCTTAAAACTAGAATCTGGAGTGTTGGTTCTATTTTCATTCAATAGATGGCGTTGGTTGTCCATTCTATCATCCTTGGGTGTAGTTTGCATTCGCTTTAATAGATGGCGTTGGTTGTTCTGTTCGTTATTTTAGTGTCCTTGGTATTACTTATTGTTTACTTTTGATTTACTTTCCAAGTGATAGCCACTACCTTACGAACCCCGCAACCTTTCACATGGTAAGAAGTTATTTGTTCTTTGTTGTACACCTTATGTTCTATGTAAATAATTATGTAAAGCTATTATGGTTTAATAGTGATATGTTAACAGTGACCTTTTGTTCTAAGCTATTGTTTGTGTATTTATTTTGCAGACACTCTACCTTACCTTGCCTTGCCTTGCTTGACATTATCTTGCCTTATGGTGTCTTGTCTGTTTGACATCTTGTCTTAACTTGTATGACCTGTTGGATGTACCGTTTTACTTACCTGGTGCAAGATTTGTCATCATGGATCTACAATCTTCAGCGTTCTAGACAATTTCAAGAATGTACCCACATTCTAAACCACTACATACCATCTTCAGCCATCTAGATAATTTCAAGAGTGTACCCACATTCCAACCTACGTGTCATCTATTACTATTATGAATTATTCTATTTATTGTTAATAAATTAATAATTTTTATAATTCTTTTTACTTGATACCAGTCTAGCAAAAGTGTTAGGTAGCAAGCGCCTAATACATTTCCATCCATGCAAATAAAAGCTTGACAACAACCCAGATTGCACCAACTCACTTCTAGACATGATGACAAACAGGCGTATTTAGCCAACTTAGCAGGAGTCTGCTGCGGTATGAACTTTGATCCATTTTGTTTTGCAGTCGGCAGAAGCGACTGAGAAATGGACACAAACCGGAAAAGGCCTCCTGATGTAGAAGCAGTCGCACTCACGATGGTGACCAGTAATGCAGCCAGGGACAAAACTGCCTTCCATTCCATTGTGCTAATGAGCCTGTTACTCTTGCACAGGCAACAAGGGAAAAATGAGGTTTTAAGCGAAGTCTTCGATGTCTAACATTAGGACCCAAATAATTCCCGATTTTTCAAAACTTGGTCCTACAGAGGATTCGACCTCTGGAGTAGACGAGGTTTTGGCGACTACTGGAATTGCTGCAAAAAACGGGAATTTAAAAAGGGAACTTATCGATTAACCTCAAATATTTTTTAAATTCCTTGCGTTTAGTAGATAAAAAATTTTCCAATTAACTTTTGCACGGAAGCTCTGATGGAATGAATGTAAGCTGTATCAATGTAAACACCGGTCAATTCATTTGTGGGTGGGGGTGGGGGGTTATGGATTAGCCCCCAAATCTGGATACACTGTAGGGAGATCACAACAGACAACCAGATTACTATTTAGTGTTCATTATAGGTCATTGCTTGGGTTACTATCATATCAGATAGTTACTTCTTTCACTAGACATTGCAATTTCCAATTATTTAAGAATGCCAACATTCTGTGCGGTATTTTGGTACTATTCATATAGCAGAAAAAAATCACGGCATTTAATTTTTTCCCATCCCTCAAGACCTTGAAACAAGGTAAACTTGGATTTATCTCTGTCGAAGGAAAGACTAATTCAGCTCTTCCACACACCGAATATGAAGTAAGCATTGTGATGAAAGTGAGTACATATCAGAGATTTAAAGCTGGAACTTCTTCGTTAAGATGCTGAAGGCTTAAGATGTGTCTGAGATGTTTTTGTCACACAGATTCGGGCAAGAGATGTTGCACTTCCCCATCCCTCCCCTCCAATGATGACTGCATTTCAGTGAAGCAGGAAAGGTCTGTGCATCTTGGGAAAGAAGTTTCTCTCACTGGAAATAATTGCAATCCTAGCAATACAGAAGCTTTCACTAACCAGAAAAAAAGAACGAATCAACTGACGAAATTTCCCGGAATCCATTGGAAAATTAACTCTGTGTCTGTCGTGATGTTTGCTTCTATAGATGAAGATGAAGACATAACCGAAGAAGAAACTACAAACACTCGGGATTTTGAGGAACAGACGAAAACTTTGTAAAAAGTTGCTGATGAAGAAGGCCTTCGCTATATTGGTGGTTACATGGCATTCAAGTTCCCACCATATCAGTTTTTGGATCAACGTTGTAGACAGACTACACCATAAACTAGAAATACCAATTACCGACTTTCTTTTTTTCGAAATTAAGGAAAACAAAATGGAAACACTGTTCAGCATCCTCCATGGCGACAGTTTAAAACCACGAAATAAACATTTCGGCTTTTGACTGTCCATATTGAAAAATATGTAGTATCTCTCTCCACCTCCTGATGTCATCACATTTTTTGTACTATGTCACATGTTTTTCAGAAGAGAGAGTTCTAAATAATTGAAGTCGACGTGGTTCAGAAGTCACATAAAGCCGTTGGTCCCGTTGCCTGAAAACCACTGATCCCATGCAACGTAAAAACACCATACAAACAAATAAACAAACAGACAATAAATTATTGAATAAAGTCTGATAGATCTAAATTAAAGAAAATACTTGAATGACCAAATTGATGTAATAGTCTCGTAAATAGGTTGTATTTTTTTAAGTGACGTAAACAGTTTCACAACGGAATCTTCATAAAATAGATATACTTTTCACGTCTGGTAAATGCTTTTTTTTTTTTTTTTAAGTTAGTCTAGTAAATAAATGACGTAAAAAGTTTTGTAAAAAAAAAAAAAAAATTCTTACTTAAAAAATGTAAATGCCCTATAAATTTGTTTGGGTTATTCTTTAAATAAATTTTGTAAATAGCCTAACAACTAAATGTTTCGAACTTGAAATATGCTATAATTTTCTGTGTCCTGTAAACTTCATTAGGTTAGAAAGAAAGTTCATAAGTATGTAACATACATACGTACATATAAACAATAACGAGCAAAAGGAAAGGACATCGTAACGAAGACTCCAAAATACACGGTTCCTGGTTCCAAGGCACTCTACACTATTCGCGTGCAGAGCGTTATTCCCCCTTTTGTTAGTTTCAAGTCTTTAGCTTGAATTTATTTTATAGCATTTTAAAATGGTTTCTTCTTGTCCATCACCCTTTTCTGCAACAGTGACCCCAAAATGAGAGATGATTCTAAACTAGATATCACAAAATATTGTCAATGAATTTCTACTTTACTTTTAACTCTCCCCCTTGAAATTCTTGTTTTTTACTGAATTTAATTGAACATAGAATTTAAGCCAAAGGCCAAGCACTGGGACCTATGAGGTCATTCAGCACTGAAACGGAAATTGGCAGTAAAAGATTTGAAAGGTGTAACAGGAGGAAAGCCTGGCAGTTGCACTATGAATCAATTACTAGGAGAGGGTGGAAAGTGATATGGAAGAAAGAGAATATGAAAGGAGGTACAGTAAAAGGTACGAAAGGGGTAGCTGCGGTGATCTGCAGGAATTACTTGAGGTCCTTTACAGCCTGCCTTCTGCCCCCAAGTTGCAACCCCTGTCATTCATTTTACTGTACCTCCTTTCATATTCTCCAAGCCATGCTATTATAGCTTTGTCATCTATCGATTTCCCAGTCTCTGATTCTTTTTCTGTCAAAACGCGATTCACTCTCGTGTGAATGTGAATCAGACGCATGGTAGACATTTTTGCAAGTAGTCCAAGTGGTGTTAATATACTCGGTTTCTAAACATACCCCTTATGGAAAACCGAATGAACTCATCATTTTCAAAGACTGGAATAGCTTATCCGGAATGTAGAGTTTGGTGACCTCTAAATATAGCAATAAACGCCTAAAATTGTGTTCAAAATTTTATCGCGTACTCGGGGTGTAAGCCTACAAACTACTTCGTTATTGTTGTTCTTGTTGTGGGGTGTACAGAAATCTCAAGTTGGATATTCATGATTCATTGATTAGAAAGAAAATGTAAGAAATAAATAATGTGCATGATAAAAAGTACAGAACAATCATTGCCAATAAAAGATAGCGTATTTATTTTAATTTTCGTTAGTGAAAATTTAAATTTTTTTTAGCGAAAGAATGCTCTATTTGTTCATAGATTTTGGCACGCAGCCCATGGAAGTTGGTGGTTGAATCAATACTTGTAGAACTTTGCTTTCTATTCTAAGGACGAATCCACTTGAAGGGAAATAAATGATTATAAATGACTGATGTGGATGCCAGTCTAATGATAAATCTAAAATATATAAGAAGGCAAAATTCAGGAGTTTCTTCCAAACAGTAAATCATAAGAGAGAGAGAGAGAGAGAGAGAGAGAGAGAGAGAGACACACACGAAGAACTGTTAGCAAAGTTGGAAAGTATACCGCATTTTGACTTCGCATCACCTAACATTCGGACGAACATACAATATCATATAGAAGAAATAAAGCACTTGAAAAAATGATTCATCACTGAGCATGTGCAATTGGTACGATGAACGCCTCGGTTATATGGCATAGCAACACACACCAGACACAAGGCGACGTAGAAATCAAGTCTAGGCAATTTCGCTAAGTAAGCAAGGGGATCACACACACATTGGGACTAAAAATACATTTATTTATTCCATGTTCCTGATGTTGCGTCGGTGAAATTTAGTTATTTTAATATCCGAAAGAAACTCATTTTCTTCATCTTTGGGAAGAATGGATCTTCAACACCGGAGTTGCAGTCGGTTGCAATGACTTTTTACGGTGTCCATAAGACATATTTAGCAAGGATGAATGCTGACATTCACGAGGCGTATCGGTTGCTGCAAAGATTCAGACTCACCAATTGTTACAAAGATTCAGACTCACCAATTGTTACAAAGATTCAGACGCGCCAATTGCTGAAGAGATTAAGGCATGCCAAATGTCACAAAGATTCAAACGTACCAGTTACTGCAAAGATTCAGACATGCCAATTAACACAAAGATTCAGACGTAACAATTGCTGCAAAGACTCAGACATACTAACTGCTGCAAAGATTGAGACATAGTTACTGCTGCAAATGTTCAAACGTACCAATTGCTGCAATAGATTTTCCACCTCTACTTGTTGTCTCCACTAGATATTATAAAGCACTCTTAAACAGGCCGGCTAATCTGCTTTCAAATAAATGTGATAATAAAGATGAAGGTCTTTGTCATAGGTTGGCACTGATCATACATGCTTGGGCTATGTATATAAAGACACTGTGAACCAGTGTCTGTTACTCATCTTTATTAAATCATTAATTCATTTTTAATAAGCGAGATCTCTCCTTTCTGCATTTCCCTATACCTTTTCTTTCTTGTTCCTTATGACCACCAGTTCTTTGGAAGTTTGAATTTCAAGTTAATAGTCCTTAGCTGTGGGTTTCTTCTTCCATATGAAACAGAGTTCAACCTCTGAATAATATAATAATAATAATAAGAATAATAATAATAATAATAATAATAATAATAATATGTGGGACAGAGGAAAACACCATCAGCTTCCTCAAAAAAAAGGATTTTGACGTAAGAAAAATCTATTTCTGGGCGATTGGTTCGTGTCGCCCAGCGAAATAATCCTTTAGTTCATTATTTCTTAGGTAAATAATCTAACAAATACCAGAGAATAAACAAAATAAAGAAGAGGTCAGTATAACTGACTCGCTCACGCCAAATAAAAGAAGGGTGTCGGTATGGTCACTAGGGCGATGAGACCACTACCACGAACCTCTTGCCATTTAGAAATTTCCCACAACAAATTCCCTCAAGGATAGAGCTGACCCACAGAACGGGGCGGCAACTACTACTACTGCAACCCATGCCAAGCCGACTGCCACGCCTCTGGTGGCCATCCTGAAGTTAGCAATCGATCTTGGGCGAAGGGTAGTGAAGAGGTGGGATTTCGCTGGGCGACACCAACCAATCGCCCAGAAATAGATTTTTCCTACGTCAAAATCCTTTTTCTGGGCTCAGTTCGTGTCGCTGCGCGAAATAATACCAGAGAATTAGCACAAGATTGAAAGAATAGAGGGTCCTCAATAAACTAAAAACTTAACTAAATACTATAATTGAAACAAAATTGAAATATTCATACAAAAATCTTCAGACAATTCTGAGTAAGGAATAATAATTAAATGTAACTTACATCTATAAATATTTACAAAAGTATTTACACAAGTTACAAGTATGAATATGTAAATTAACATGTGTGTGGAAAAATTAACATAAATAACACACTCAATAAGTTTTATAGATACAAATCCATAAGGCAATAAACCATTGATAATGGGAGTGTGGGACCCTAGCATAAAAATAAGGGGATCACACTCTTAATGATAATATATACAAACATTTGTGGGTGACCCTAGCATAAAAATAAGGGACACACCACTAAACAATCATGAGAGCAGCTAAGACTCGAGACCAAGTGTAGAGCAATATGGTAGGCTAGACAAACTGTTAGGTAAGGTAGGTAGAAAGGAGATCTGGATCTTCAATTGTACTACTAGGCAGAGTCAGGGGAAACTATGTTACCCGCTGCAACTGCTGAAAATTTCAGAGATTCCAAAGACTTCAAGTAGTGACGCTTAAATACTGTTTGGCGATTTCCATCCAGTATATTTTTTTCAAATCTATCAAAGTTCATATGTTTGAAAATAATTAATTGAGGTGGCCACTGCCTGACATCATGTGCCTTAGGGAAAGATTCAGGGTTAGCTTGTTTAATAAAGTATAGGATCTGTTGCCTAATACCTTTAATTGATAAGGTACCACCTTTTTCTCTCCTAAAGAGGGGACCCGAAGAGGAGGAGGATGTCCTAGACAGAAAGGCTCGTAAGGTCATCACTGGACAAAGAGAAAGGTCTTGGGGAAGAGGAATGACTTTCCATGGTTCCCACCTCAACAAAGGATCCTCATTTTTTGCTAAAAAGCTGCGATCCGGATAAAGCAGAACTTCTCCTGAGGGGAGAAATTCTACATGACCTGAATCTCTGGATAGCGCCGACAGTTCTGAAATTCTAGCTCCTGAAGCCAAGCTTAATAAAAATAATGTTTTTCTTAAGAGCATTATGAATGAACATGTCGTATTATCTGTATCTGAAGCCAAGTTTTAGACATCATTTAGAAACCATGACACTGAAGTAGGCCTTACGGAAGGTCTAAGTCTAGCACAAGCCTTGGGAATAGACGAAAAAGTAAGAGTCTGTTAAGTCTATATTAAAACTCAACTGAAAGATCTTCTTCAAGGCTGACTTGTTTGTCATAATAGTGCTAGCTGGGACCTTTTTTCAAATAAGGACCTGAAAAAGGATATAGCTGAGTTGACTGTCATGATTTAATGTCCGATTCTCTCAGGAAAGGTGCCAACTTTTTAACTGCAGCGTCATACTGCCTCAAAGTTGAATCCCTTTTATCTGATTCTAAGAAGAGGATATTTTGTGGATCTATATTTGCATCCCTCTTGGCCGCAAACTTCATGAAGTCCATAAGTTAGGGCTTTGAGAATTCCTGAGGAAGCGAACACAGTCTTCATTTGTACCGACTGGGAGAGTCTGGGATTGGGAATCCGAAGGGGACGAAGACCCAAGTCCAGCAGCAGGGGGTACCAATTGCTCTTCGGCCAGTTCCGGAGCTACTAGAGCTACCTGACCCACCCTTGAAAGTCCTGAGTTTGCTCAGAACTTTCAGGAGAAGATTCACCGGAGGAAAGATGTAAATCTTTTCCCAGTTGTTCCAGTCTATGGATAGAGCGTCTGTGGCATAGGCCAGAGGGTCCAGGTTGGGAGCCACATAACAAGGAAGTTTGTGGTTTGCTTGAGAGGCAAACAGATCTACTTGTAGACCTGGTACCCTCCGGAGTATCCATTGGAACGAACTGTTGTCCAGCGACCATTCCGACTCCAGTGGAACTGAACGGGATAGAGCATCTGCTATAACATTCCTCACTCCGGCCAGATGGGTGGAGGAGAGGTGCCAACTGAACTTGTCCGCCAGGGAAAAGATGGCTACCATGACATGATTCAGGTGTCTTGACTTGGAGCCTCCCGCTGTTTATGCAGTGAACTACTACTGCGCTGTCCAGAACCAACTTTACATGAGAGTTCTTTGGTGGAAGGAGCCTCTTCAGAGTCAGGAACACTGCCATTGCTTCCACAATACATTTTATGTGGAGCTTGGCGGAATTGGGGTGATCACGTTTCCTTGAACTTTCTTGAACTGAGAATATCCTCCCTCCCCAGCCGCTTAATGAAGCGTCTGTGTGGATAGTGATTCCCGGAGGAGGGAATTGAAGAGGCACTGACATGGACAGATTCTTCATCTTTGTCCAAGGACGCAGACGATTTAGAGAATATGCGGTATTGCTGACACTTGTCCCTGGATCTGACATTTGCTCTTGAGTGCCAGATCCTGGTTAAGTCTTTCAGTTTGGCTTTCATCAAGATGTTTGTCTCTGAGGCAAACTGAAGGGAACCTAGGATTCTTTCCTGGTTTCTCCTTGAAGCATATTTGTACCTTAGAAATTGCTTCACTGACTTCGCTATTTCCTTCATTTTGGTTACTGGAATCGACAGAGTGTGAGAAGATAGATTCCATTGAATGCCCAGCCATTGAAAACGGGACTCCGGAGTGAGTCTTGACTTTGTCCTGTTTATCTGGAACCCCAGATATTCCAGGAACTGAATGACTTTCTTTGTGGCTTTGCAGCATTCCTCGACTGTTGGTGCCCAAATCAACCAGTCGTCGAGGTACGCTACTACCATTATCCCTTGAGACCAGTTGTTGAACCACTACTTCCGCCAACTTCGTGAATACCTGGGGACTACGTTCAGACTGAATGGAACTACCTTGAAGGAGAATGCCTGGTCTCCCAGCTTGAAGCCTAGGTAAGGGCGAAAGTGTCTTGCAATAGGGATATGATAGTATGCGTCTGTAAGATCAATAGAGGTGGGTGACGGCCCCCCGGGGAAGTAAGGTCCCCGCACCTCGGATAGTCCAGCATTTTGAACTTGTTGCAGCGAATGGCTAGTTTTAACTGGGACAAGTCTAAGATTACCCCTTCTTTTTAATGAGCCTTTCTTTGGCACCCTGAATAAGCGACCTTGAAACTTTAATCGCTTGACTCTCGCTATTGCTCCTTTCTGAAGGAGTTCCTCTGCATACTCTGTCAATTCCTTCGATGGAAGTTGAAGGAACGGTCTGGGTGGAGGGGGGCCTCCGATCCAACTCCAACCCAGGCCTTTCGACACAATACTTTGTGCCCATTTGCTGAATCCCCACTGATGCCGGAAGAGAAACAGTCTCCCTCCTACCTTGGAGATCTCACTGCTGCTGAGCCGAGTGACCTCCGCAGCCTCAACGGAAGTACTTTCCCCTGTTAAGCAACCTTCCTGATCCTCTCTGATGAAAGGATCCTCCAGCTCTACTTCCCCTGGCGAACCGGTCGAAGTGTTGGAAGGCCTGGCCTTCGAACACCTGGTTAAATGCCGGGGAGACAGCATAGGACGTGGAAGGTTGAGCTTGTGGGGAAATCAGATAGATGGGCTGAGCCTGAGCTTTCGACGTGGAAGGCTGCCCTGGCTGAACGACCGGCACCGCAGACACAGCCTGACTGAAGTGCTGAGGCTTCTTTTGGTAAGGCTGAAACCGTTTGGTCTTCTTTAGTTTCTTGCCTGTAGACGAAGGGTCTTGACGTCTTTTAGCGGAGAGGCCCCAACGGTCTTTAAGGCTTTGATTGAGCCTCGTTGCCTCACTTTGAACCTCTCTAACCATCGCTTCTGGGAAGAGGTCTGCCCCCCAAATGTTGGAGGAGAGCAACTTATTCGGCTTATGCCGAATAGTTGCTTCCTGGAGGACATGCTTACGGCAGTTGACCCAACGCTAACCACAAACTCGTACAAGTCCGATTGGACTGTACAAGTCTGTGATTTGGTCAACAGCTTGAATAGCGGCTCCGAAGCGTATGATATGGCCGCTACCTCAGTCATTGCCATGGTGTTAATAGACCTGGCCAGCCTAATTCTAGCCTCAAACTCGGACTGAATGAGGCTATCGGGGAGTCTCGGAAGCTTCCTCGACCGAAACTGATCCATCGCACAGTCCAGGCTTAAGCTTGCCTACCGAAAAAGTATTCGGCAGGTCTTCCCACAAATCCCCAAGCGAAGGAGCAAGGGTGATGTGGGGTCCGCTTCCCTCAACTGTGGCAAGGGTTCTCCCTTTAAGCCAGCCGGGATGGTAACGCTGGCGATTTTAGTCAGGAAAGGAAGAGGAGTCTCTTCCTCTATCGTAAAGATGGTGAAAGGACTCTTGAATGCCTGGATTCTGGTGTTGGAACAGTCCATTTCATCCAAGACACCGGAGCCACTCCCTCTGAGCCTGGGTCCCTGGAGTACAGCACTGTCTCCCTAGGAACCTTATCCTCCCTATTCATAGCAAGTCCTTGCCGTCAGCCCTGGCGTAGCCAATGAACGGAGGTTGAAGATTCTCTGGGTAAAACTCGAAGTCTTCGATCCTTCGAGTACCACACTCCAGGATAGAAATGAGCCCGTCCTGGAAAGGAGCGTAGGAAGCTACTCTCCAGGGATTGTTCATGGAGAATGGAGAGAGAGAATCATGAGGAGGGAGCTAGAGTAGGCCTGCGCCAGGTGCCGGAGAGGCAGCTTGAGGGGCCTGATTGAAGCCAGACATCAGATTTTCCTGAGTGGCAATCCTGTCCGACAACTGGGAAAACATCTACTCCATTACTCGTCCTCAGGGACCCTACCAAGTCTCCCATCTGCTGCATTATCCCGACGGAGAAAGCGTTGGGATCAAAGCTAGGAACAGATGTCGACGTGGACGGGTAACTCACCAGAGGTACCGTAGGGGAAGGAGAGACCGCTGACTCCGCCAGAGTACGGGGTCTCTCCTTGGAGAACTTGCTCTTCGAGACTCTAGAGCCTGAAGCAGATGACTTACCCTTCTCTGCTCCGGGATTAGAAAGCCGAAGACTTACGAGAGGAAGACGCCGAAGAAGTCTTTTTAGACGACGACGTCTTGTCAGAGTTTTCTGCGCTCTGCGACCCTTCACTTTGGGAACCACAGAAGCGCTGGGCGTAGTATACGAGAGCTCTGCTCCCGTAAAGCACTGGAAGGAAGCAGGAGGAAGCAGCATTAGAAGAAGATCCAGTGGCGCCCAAGGGAAGCCCTTGAGCGTCCAACGTACCTACCTCAACCAACAGATCATCTACACCTACCATAGGCTCTACATTCAAATCTAAAGTGGCGACCTCCGCCGAGATATCCTGGCCTGGTTCCTTCATACACTGGGCGACCTGCCCGTTGGATCGCCGTCATCGTCGAGGCTGCCTCCGCCGGGTCGACGTACCCCGTCGGCTTGCCGCCGAGGAACAGCAGGACAGGCATCCTCTTCTCTAGGATGTAGGGCTGTCCCTTGGCGGCGTTCTTCCCGAAGCCGCCGACCCAAGCTCTCAAGGTTGCAAGTGCAGTCTCTCTAACCACGGCAGCCTGGAAGAGAGGGTGTCTATTAGATTTTAGGCTAAAGTTGAGGTTCAACCTTAGAATAAAATAAGCTTAAGACTAGACAATATCAGCATATATTCCATAATATTAGGAGGGAACTTAAGCTTAAAATATATCCCAGAATTCATATCGTATGTATAAACTGATGGAAAATACTTACCCCGTCCAAAAAAGGACTCACGAGATCGTAGCAGATCGTACACGTCTCGTGGAACTAGACCTGCAAATTCCCGTGAGAAGTCGAACACGGAGCATGAGACCTGCAGACCTCATGCCCGCAGGGGTCCTGGAGCACAGCGTTGCACCCCGGGTGCTCACAGTTGGTAGTCTGTAAGTGGAAGGATACATGAGTATGATATAACACTCACAGGGCTACTCTAGTACTCCGTTGCATGCCGGAGAATGATAAATTTTTGGGCATAACCCCTCCCCTATCACCTTAATAGGCATAAAATGAAGACTCCGGTGTAGGCCGGAGAATGAAAACACCAAGGTCAGGGGAGGAACCCAGCTTAAGGTAACTTATAAATAACTTATAATTAACTTAAGCATAAAACAGTTAAAATAAATCCGGAGAACGACTCCGAATCGCGGCGCTGTCAGACTCCGCCGGCTACACCGGAGAGAAGGAATGCTGTAAAGCAAAAGTGACCAACTGAAACGCATACACTCCGCCAGCAGGCGGGGAGCTACCCTGCACCTCCCCCCCGTAATCGATTGGGGCTCCAGGAAAGGGAACAGAGATCCGTCATCACGGGGGAGGAGGCGAGGAGGGGCGAAAAACAGTTCCTGAGCATACAGCGGAGCGCCGGAGCAACAAAGGCGGGTGGAGGCCAACCCCCCGACTTCCGTCACAGCGAAGCGAAGCCACCACTGAAACCAGGGAGACAAGGTCACTCCCAGCCAAGTGTCTGTCCAGACTCCCCTACTCCCTCCACGTAGGGAGAGAGGGAGTCAGGCCCGGATGGAGCGAGCAAGGACAAACCTCCCTCCCTCACTCTATGGTGAGAGAGGCGGGGGGGGGGGGGGGGGGGGGGGGATGGCGACTGGGACGGGCGTCTGGCTGTACTGCAATCACAGGGTGACCAAGGTACGATAACACAACACAATTGACAAAATCGGTAGCCTAGGCTAATGCAACCAAACTGATCAGAAAGATGCAACAAACGTGATGCAACAAAACTGACATAAGGATGCAACAAAACTGAAAAGAGGACCATGGGACCACTGATACCTAGGCTAAGCGAACAGACCAGACGCCCTTGGCTAATCAAAACACAATAAATAAAAACAAAAGTAGGGGAAAAATAAAAAATATAGTAAGAGAAAAATATCCAGGAGTGTACTACTAACCCGAAAGAAAAGTCTACCACTCAAAGCTAGCCTGGGCCGATACGAAGAGTGATGGCTAGGGTCTGGACCAGAAAAACTGAATGCCTACGTAAGGTAGAGAGACATGCATGCATGACCTAAAACCAAGGCAGGCTAATCCCCCTAACAAGATAATAATAAAAAGGACTA
>NC_061101.1:17045199-17049298 GCF_015104395.2 Macrobrachium nipponense | reverse complement strand
GATTCTTGCACAGGCTCCAGTGGAGGGCTTTTGCCACTGAATCATGCCTCTTTTTGTACTGGTTCTGTGCAAGTGCAGGGCATTCGCTTGCTATGTGGTTTATGGTTTCATTTTCGTATTGCACTTCCTACACATGGGAGACTTTGAACGTATCTGGTTCTTAGGGCCTGATCTTGTGCCGCTGTTATCATTCCTTCAGTTTCCTTCTTGAGCTCTCCCCTCAGTAGCCATTTCCATGTGTCATCGCTGGCTAGTTCTTTAGTTTGTCTCATGTATTGTCCGTGCATTGGTTTGTTGTGCCAGTCCTCTGTTTTGTTTGTCATTCTCCTGTCTCTGTATATTTCTGGGTCTTCGTCTACTTTTATCAAGTCCTTCTTCCCATGCAACTTCTTGAGACACTCGTCTTCAATGGTTTTCATATTGCCCCAGTGCTCTGTTCTCGATGTGACTCAGTCCTCTATGCTCAGCAGTCCCCCCCCCACCCCTCTCCTTCCTTTCGTGTTATGTACAGTCTGTCCGTATTTGCTCTTGGGTGTGTAGTGCTTTGTGTATTGTTATATGTTTCCTCGTTTTCTAGTCTATGCTGCGAAGTTCTGCCTTCGTCCATTCCACTATTCCTGCGCTGTATCTGATTACTGGCACTGCCCATGTATGGTTTTTATCATATTTCCGGCGTTGAGTTTTGACTTGAGTATCGCCTTGAGTCTCTGCATATATTCTTTCCTGATCGTGTTCCTCATCTCTTGGTGTTTATATCCCCTCCTTCCATTATTCCCAGGTATTTGTATCCCGTCTCATTTATGTGTTTGATGTTGCTCCCATCTGGTAGCTTTATCCCTTCAGTCCTTGTTACTTTGCCCTTTTGTATGTTGACTAAGGCACATTTTTCTATTCCAAACTCCATCCTGATGTCCCCAGATACAATCCTTACAGTCTGGATTAGGGTATCTATTTCCTTGATGCTCTTACCATACAACTTGATGTCATCCATGAACATCAGATGGTTAATTCTGTTGCCTCTTTTCTTGAGTTGGTGCCCAGCATCTATCTTCTGCAGTACTTTTGTCATGGGAATCATGGCTACTACGAAGAGTAGTGGGGACAGTGAGTCGCCCTGGAAGAATTTTCTCATGATATTAACCTCTGCTTTTAAAATATTATTATTATTATTATTATTTTGGTATATATTGGAAGGAGACCCTCTTTTAAACAAGTCTTATTGAAAGATATTGCTGCATCAGCTGCATTCAACTTGTAAAATAGTCTTCTCTATTTTCCTAATAATAGCTTTCTCTCTGCTATTACAAACTGGCGAGTATTGCGCCGATATTACTCATCAGGAGCAGTCAATTCCAGGGATAATTGTCACAAAATTTATTTATTTGTTACAGTAAATGAACAAATAGGGTAAAAAATATAGTTAATATATTGGCCAACGTTTCTCTCGGTATCATCCGAGTATGATCACGGCAGTGGATCGGAGCAGACTGTAGTTGCTGTCAGGATCTACTCAATATATAGCGGCAGGTCAGCAGGGGTTCATTTGTTCATTTACTGTAACAAATAAATAAATTTTTGACAATTATCCCTGGAATTGACTGCTCCTGATGAGTAATATCGGAGCAATATTCTTCAGTTGTAATAGCAGAGAGAAAGCTATTATTAGAAAAATAGAGAAGACTATTTACAAGTTGAATGCAGCTGATGCAGCAATATCTTTCAATAAGACTTATTATTATTATTATTATTATTATTATTATTATTATTATTATTATTATTATATTATTATTATTATTATTATTATTATTATTATTATTATTATCCTAAAGTTCATTTATTTAAATTTTTTTTACTTAACAAGAACGTGTCTAGTCGGTTATACCTTTACCAGTCATATTCAGCTTACATTAATTTGTTGAGGCTGGAGATTAAGCTGGCCTTATGCCAGCGGTGGGAACTTGCTCAAAGAGTATCCCGATGGTCATGTATGAAATAGAAATGCCAGCAAACAATGGTTTCTAACCTGTGTGAATGCCATCAAGTAGTGAAAGAAGTTATATGCGCTAATAAAAATGGAAAAAAGAGTATAATCGCGATAGAAAAACGGAATAATCACACTCTACGGAGGTAGCACGCCACACCTCACTTACTGGAACTTCTCGACAATAGTAAAAGCCTCGATCTTTCGGTGGTAGGAGATCGATGGGGGTAAAAGTCAGTGTTTGAAGTCGATGATAGCGTGAGATTAGACATCTTATATTTGTCTCTCGTGGAGAACTGTAGACTGCCGATATATTTACTGGCTCATGCCTCGTGTTTGCACCTCGAGCAAGGACTGTACAGTTTGAGGCAATAAATTTCTGCAATTCGAAGGTGCCTTCGTATAATGAGCAGACAGAAAGCGTTGTGTGTTGTTTGCAGGTGTTAAATGTAAATACTTTTTATATATAAAACGTCACACATACACACACACACGTATATATATATATATATATATATATATATATATATTAATAATTATATATATAATATATACCTAACATATTAATATATATGAATATATATATATATATGATATATATATATTATATATATACCTATACATATATATATATATATATATATATATATTGAATATATATTATATCTATTATATATATATTATATATATATATATAATATATATATATATATATATATATATATATATTATATATATTATATATATATATATATATATATATATATATATATATGTATATACAAACACACACACACACACACACACACACACTACTATATATAATATATATATATATATATAATATATAGATATATATATATATATATATATATATATCGAGAATAATTAAATTTGCGGGTGTCTGTTCTTGCACCCTGGTAGATATAAAGGTTATGGAACTATTGGATATGCAATAGTATATGCTCTTTGGCTCTATACGTTATATTCTCTGTATTTGACAGTAATCAACTAGTCTTTTTTGTTAATTATCCATACGCATTGGTTTTACCTTGTTATTTTCGGTTATACTGTCAAAATTATTAGCCAAAAAATCTGTAATATGATGAACAGGCATAAGAGTAAGAAATTACGTTTTTGACATTAACTGCGTTCACAATTGATGTTATATTTAGCTACTATTCTAGAGTCCTTGGATTTACTATTCTTGAGTGCGCTCTTAACACCATTAAAAACAAGAATTATTAACTCTTCTGTTAAGAAATGTATCAAATTAGGAATTAAAGAACGTTTCTTTATTTCAAACCTATCTGAAAGTATTTTACATAGAATTTAAGACTTTGTGGCAATCGGTAATATACACAAAGAAGAGATATGTTTACAAAAATGACTGTTTAGAGTTAGAAAGATGCCGATATACGGCAAGAATACCAAATGACGTCATCGGCAGCCAATAATAGTACAGTAAATTTCTTGCTTAAACAGAAGGAACTGTGTGGGGTTCCTCAAGTTTATGCGTTGTTGTTTGCTGCTTTTTACAAAATTTGCCGGAATTACCGAAATTTCCAGCTTTGCTTAGTTTAAATGTTTGCCCTTTTTCTAATCAATGAATATGAATTTTATTAGGAATATCTTATAAATAAGTAATTAATTTTTATTAATCATACAAAAAAATGTCAATCAAGTGAAAAGTAGGGTGGGTCATTCCATTTTTCTTGTGTTCGTTGCATTTGTGCAACAGAGTTGTAAATGGAAAGTAATAATATAATAAACTGATAATTGCATGCTTTAATTATCTTATTATCACTTTTCAATTGACTTCCTCATGACAGTCGTATGTTTTTTTAAGATTGTGATACATTTTACTCCTTGTCTTCACGTATGGAATCTTTCTACTCAGGATGTACAGGTCTCAAAAATGTACTCTTTTTCTCAAGTCTTTTTATGTTTTTCCAATATATAGGATTTAGTTATCACTGGTCTTTGTGTATGGTTAGTAACGAAGATGTAAATAGTTTTTCTTCCAAGTTAAATAAATTGGTACCATCAATTAAATTATCTATGGACATGTAATTGGAAGAGGTAACTTTGACATTTCTATTTCACCCAATGTGAAGA
>NC_061101.1:17020199-17040199 GCF_015104395.2 Macrobrachium nipponense | reverse complement strand
GCGGTGGAGGTGGGATGCCCTTCGCCTTCCAAATCCTCTGCAGTCTGACTGGGCATCCCTTAAACCAAGCATGATGTTGCTGGCTGCAGTTAGGGCATCGCTACTGTGTGGCCCTTTTCCTTGTACTTTTTCAAGCACACTTCTGTCTCGTGTTTTGCACTGCACACTCCACAGATGTGCTCTGATTTACACTCATTTTTGTGATGGCCATACCTCTGACACTTGAAGCATCTCAGAGGCTCTGGTACGAAGGCTTCGGTCTCGTAAGTGCCAAGAATCCCAAGGCTGACCCTGGCTGGAATTTGGCCCTTGAAGGTCGCTTCTATCTTTAGAGTTTCCTGTCCATCTTTTGCAGTACATATCTTGGCTTCCATGATGTTGGGAACCTCGAGAACTCGATCGATTGTAATATATTTGGGGACTTTGCAAATCATCCCCTTGCTGATTTTTGTAGCAGGATCGAGTAGAAGGCACAGGTTGTCGTTTTTGAGGAGGTCTGCAGAATTTTGGTCCTTGGGAGTAATGATGAATTCTCCCCTTAGGTTCGGTCTTGCTGTGAGGTTGGCTCCTGGATACTTCTTCTCAAGGGCCCGGACTGCAGTGTAGGAAGTCTGGCCCTCGATTACAACAGCTTTGAACTTTGGAAGTGCCAGTGAGAAGGTGAGTCCAGCTGCTTATATTGCGGTGGCGCAGCGGAGGGCGTCGTGCCGCTGCCTTTTCATTGGCTCGTGGGTGGGGAGCTTCTTTTTCATTGGCTGCCTGGCTGCGGGCTCAAGCCGGCTCCCGATCGCATGCTCAGCAGGCGCACCGATCTTCTCAGCTGCATATCATCACGCCGGGCTTCGTTTTGATTGGGTAAAGGCCGCGTGAAGTCACTGCTGGTATTATTCATCGTATTAATGTCACTGCTGGGATTATTCATCGTATTAATGTCACTGCTGGTATTATTCATCGTATTAATGTCGTCTTGGATTGGGGCGTTTTCGGGCGGCGATATGGTGATGTTTGCCGTTATTGGAGTGTTTCAAGACTTCTCAGAGAGGTAATAGCCCACGCAACTGAAGAGACAAAAGAAATCAAACAACAGGCATGGTATGATTGGTGTGCAAACATCAGCAGACAAACTCCAGTAACCCAGATCTGGAGATTCCTTGCAAAAATTGCAGGGAAAGGAAGAACAGCGCAAAGCATCCATCCCAACCCACAAGAAGAAGCTGACAATATAGCAAGAAACTTTGCAGAAAGGACAAAATCCCACAACCTTCCCCAAACAACACGGGTAAAAATAAATGAAATTTCCCCGGCAAGGTGGAGGGAAATCAATACTGCCTGCAACACACCTGATGACACAGACACACCCTTCACTATGGAAGAACTAAACAGTGCACTCAGCAAGGGGAAAAGAGACACAGCCCCTGGAGCAGATGCAATCACTTACAGCATGCTGAGACACATGGGAGACCCTGCCAAACAGGTATATCTACTCCTGGTAAACAGGACATATGCAGAGCACACCAGGCCAAAGAAATGGCAACAGCAAGACACACAACCAATACCTAAGCCAAAAGAGGAAGGCGCATATAGGCCGATATCCCTCATTAGCTGCACTGAAAAGGTTGCAGAAAGAATGGTTCTAAACAGACTACTATGGAAAGCAGGGGCCCCTTACACCATAGGCTCTATGCCTATAGGGAAGGAGTAGGCACCCCATGAGTGCCTCAACAGATGTGCTAAGTGCCATAAATGGCAGAAAATCCATAGTGGTCTTCTTAGATCTAGAAAAAGCATATGAAGTGGCCATTGCAGCAACCATCCTCTCCTCCCAAGTCCGAAAGAGGATCAAAGGCAACTTGCTTACATAGACAAAAGGATACATGCAAGACAGAGAAGCAAGAGTAGTGTTCCAAGGCAGAATGTCAGAATACTACTCTCTTGAGAACGGCACTCCACAGGGGGGCATTCTAAGCCCCTTCTTATTCAATGTCCTTATGGAAAATGTAGCCTGTCTCGAGCTACCACAAGGAGTAGAGGTCTTCATATATGCTGACGATGTTTGCATCGTCAGCACCGGCCCTCAAAGACAGCTCCAAAAGATGCAAGAAGCCTTGCAAAAACTTGAGGACAAGTGCACACAACTGGGACTCAAAATCAACAGAAATAAGACAAAAGCCATGGCAATAAAACATGATCAAAATCCACCCAACCTTCTACTGAAAGGAGACGTCATAGACTGGGTGGATAGCTACACATATCTGGGAGTCTGCATTGCAGATTCACTATCTCCTGAGAAGGAAATACAGCTCCTCCAAGCCAAAACAAAAATAGGGCTTAATGCCCTAAAGAAAATCACATCATTGCAAGAAGGTGCGACATACCATCTGCTCAGGAGGTTCTACATACAAACCATCAGAGCACAAGTAGAATACGCAGCACCAGTCCTGACAAATCTCAGAAAGGATCAACAGCAGAGGCTAGAAGTCATCCAAAATAATGCAATGAGACTTATACTTGGAGCCCCAATGTGGACAAGAATTTGTCTCTTGAGGGCAGAGACACAACTGCAGTCTCTCAAGCTCAGGATAGGCCAAAGAAATATTGCCATTCTGTGCAAAACCATCAGAAACGACAGAAATGGACCACACAAAAACAAAATGCAAGCGTGTATAAACCTGCACGAAGAACTAGACCCGCCCAAAACCTATGTGGGCAGTATACTCCAGACACTGAGAGAACTAGGTATGCAGGACACAGTGAAACATAACAAAGGATGTCCCACCTGAGGGATACCAAAAACCAACTCCCTGGGTCGAAGACCCAATCCGGTATAACTTCACAATACTACCGGCAAACAAAGCACTGTGCACAGCAGCACAAATGAAAACTGCAGCAGAAGAAGCAATCGGGAACCCAGCAGCTGAAAACATATATTACACTGATGGCTCAGTTGACCCAGAAGCTCCAGCAACTGCAGCAGCAGTGGCTGCCCAAGACTTCAAAGGAAGCTGGAGGCTATCCAACAATGCTTCCATACTACAAGCGGAACTAATGGCAATCTTAAAAGCCTTAGAAAATTCCAATTTAAAAGAAGGACACACAACAGTGCATATTGACTCCAAAGGAGCAATACTCGCTATCAAAGCGACAAATCCAAAAGAAAATGTGACACTGATAAACAGCCTAAAAATCATGGCCAATTCACATCAAGCTGCTGGCAGGAGAGTCACACTAAACTGGATACCCAGCCATGTGGGAATCCAGGGAAATGATGAACCTGACATCCTTGCCAAAAGTGCCCTCAGCTGCAGTACAGTAAGCATAAAAGTGCAACAATCCATAACACACCTAAAGGAAATGGCAAAAAGCTATGCCAAACTCCAAGAAGACCTCACTATCTACAAGAGTCAAGGACGTCCAAGTGGTATGTGGATGTCACAAATCTAATGCCGCATGACATCACAAAACAAACCACTAGAAAACTCTCAGTAATCACACCTCTGCACCTGGCAAATGATAGGAAATGAGGGCAGGTTATGTCAGTACTGTGACCGAGAGGCATCCAGCCCCTCGAACACTACCTACTAGACTGCCCAGAGACACAGTCTTTCAGATCGAACCTAACTGAAATAGAGCTGACACCGGCACAGATCACCAGACACATCTTAAATAACATAGGGACACATGGGAATCTCCTAATGTCTCACCCACCTCCCAGGTAAAAAGATGAATCACACGGCATTTCTCCATAGACACATGGGAATCTCCTAGTGTCTTGTAAACAAAAAACCAATGAAAGCCACACAAAGCACAAACCCTCTACTTCACTGTTTGCAATGGAAGTCATAAACATCTTTGGGAGCATATGTATAAGTGTGAGTATGCATGAACATGTATATATACTATAATACTTGCTTAATGTTGGTTTGATATATATTGCAATATTTTCAGATGCTACACACATGTATATATATTGTGCCTAAAATGTTAATATGTAATGCCTTTCTTTCCCTCAAACTAAAACTTGCTTCCTTCTTCCTACTCAGCACTCTCCAGCTAGGCTGAGTCTCACTGCGATAAAACTTTCTCTCCTACTGATGGGTACCGTAAGGTTCAAAGGGGTTGCAATCCTGCCTGTCACCTTATCTCCTTTCTAAAACTAACCGCCAAAGCACTGTTTTTTGTATCTTTACAGATATTCCAGTTACGGGCTGCTCTAGGAGCAGGAGCCCGTGCCAGCACAAGGCTGGCTTAATCTCCAACAACAACAACCTTCTTACTGGAGATCAATCGAGATCAATGATCGGGATTCGAGCAGCAAACCTTGCCGTGAGCAGACGTGTCCAGAGAGCGCTCCCGTGGCCGGAAGACAGACAAACTCGTCCCCCATTGGTGGAGAGAAAGCCGCCTTCTCATTGGCCGACAGCAGAAGTCCTCAAGCTTCTTTTGGAAAACCAAGCTTGAAGGAATTTGATCTCGCCTCCCATTGGTGGAAACTGATCGCCGAGAGCTGCCTTCTCATTGGCTGCCCACAAAAGGCTTCAAGCCACTTTTATGACTGCTGCCGATTCGGTAGCGCAAGCGAATAAGCAAAATTCGTCCATCCTACCCTTCCTACATCCTCCCCCTCCCACCCTGTCCCACACCCTCCCCTCATCCTCTCTTGATTTTCTCTTAATAACAGTACTAACAACTTGCCTAGAACTCGAGGGAAGTGGCCCGTGAGGTTTTTTAAAATCCGAACTCGGTTCTAGGTCGTCGTCTTCGTCCCGGCCTCTATTTCAGTGCCGGCATAGGGTTAGGAAAGTGTCACCCTTCATTGTGACAACTAATTAACAACCTCTATCATTCTCACGCAATTTTCTGTTACAACATAACGCAACAAGCACAACACAGTCCACAGTAGATAGTAGCAAAATAAAAATAAAAAGCAGACTATAGATATCATCCCTACATATGCATGAGTAGATAGTAATTAGGTACCGGAAGGATGCCTTCCGTTAAAATTAAGGACGAGAAGGGGGGGAACTTTGAGGAGAGGAAAGCAATAATCTTCGGCTTGTCAGCGGTAACTAAAATAGACACATACAGGGTAAATAAGGGAGATGAGGACTTCCTATATGTAACCATAAAAAAAGAAGACTTGGATGCATTTGTGGAGAAAGAGGTTGTCGAAGTATTCAAACAAAAAGGATTAGCAATTATCACGCCACCGGAAGTCAACATACTACGATCTGTAATCCTAAAATATGTAGACAACCAAGTAGCAATACGGCAGAAAGAAAACCTAATCGAAAGTATCCAGAACAGGCAACCATGGGCAAGAGCAGTTGACGTACACACCTTCAAATCTAAATTTGAAAAACCAAGGACAAGAACGGTTAAGGTGAGATTTTGAAAAACCAGAGAAATGGCCCAGAGAGCGATGAGGAGCGGCCTGATTATTGGCGACCAATCGATACCACCACACAATGTAAAGGAAGAGATTAACCCACCTCTGCCCCACTGTTTGAACTGCCTGGCATACACACATCAGGAAGAACTGTACCATACCAAAACAGATGATCTGTGCCAAATGCAGTGGGCTGGGCCACATGGCACGAGACTGCAAAAATGCACCAAAGTGTGCAAACTGCAAAGGAGGTCATCCCACGCTAGACACCGGAAATGTCCAATCAGGGTACAACTCCTGAAAGAAAAAACAGAAGAACTTAAGCAAATAGAGACCAACAAGACTACAGCCAGAACTGCAGCACTATCATATAGTGCTGCAGTAACTGGCCCCACACAACCCAGCAACTCCAGAACACCCGCATCCTCCCCTCAACAGAACGACATGAGCCTCTGGTACGTGTACAACGGCCATATCTATGCAGCAATGCAGGATATGGCAAACCCTGGCACATACCAGATGGCCATTGACAAATTCTACGAAATGAACAATCTGCCAAAGGTAAAGTTCCCACAGATGGCGTCTGGAGAGCAAATAATGAAAAAATTATTGGCTCTGAACCAGACTCAACCTCAAGCTCCAACAGAGACAACAACCAGCCAAACCACAGAAAACCCCGAACCCAGCTGCTCCTATGAAGTAATGGAGGCCTCGCCCACGGTGACGAAAAGGGCAGCGGAAAAAGCCACTGAGAGTGAGGAAGAAACAGAATCGGAAAAATCCAAGAGGAAACGAACATCAGAAGCAAAATCTAAACCAACACGCTTGAAAGTTGGCCGTAAAATGGACGAGGTGGAACGCGATGTGGAACAAATCAAGGACAGCAACCTAGAAATAGTATATCCAGAAGACTGGAATGAAGACCCAAAAGCCAGTGACGATAGTAAAATTAGAATAGTATATGGGTACATACGAGGAAAATGCGTGGCTTACACAACAACCACCCTACCGCACTCAACAATAAGGCCAATGTTACACGCCCTAATAGCGGAAGCAAAGGTCCCTCTAACGCACATAAAGTTCGTAGAGGCAACCAGGGAAGATGTAAACCAGAGGTTATCCAAAGACAGAGACTAAGACTCACAGCTCTATATGTCTATATTTAGTGTACTCCTGAGAATAATAGCCAGACAACTATATAAAGTATTTTTTAAATCAAATTCATCTTCATGTTAAACACAATAAAAATAATTCAGTTAAATGTATTAAAGCTAACTAAAGATAGAGATAGAGAGCTGTATAATGAATTTAGACATCTCGACCCAAGAACGTCTTTGCTAGTGAAATGCAAACAGGGATCCATGGATGATTCCCCCCTCCCCAGTCAAGTTTCTTCGGTATACCGGGTGGTAATCAAAGGAAGAATAGTGCTGGGGAGGACCATGCTGGTGTTGCTGTTGCAGTCAAATATAACATCAGACATAAACCACTGCTTGACTTTACTGAGGACACACTAGGTATAACCATAGAGACTGGACTGGGACTAGTCAGTATTGCAACGACATATATACCGTGTAGACGTGACTACATCTACCTACAAGACTACCTCTCCCTAGCACGAAGACCGATGCCCACCTACTTAATAGGTGATTTAAATGCAAAACATACGACTATTGCAACACAGGACACTAACCAAAGGGGTATACAATTAAGCAGATTAATTAATAATAACAGGCTCAAGTTTTTAGGGCCAGATTTTTCAACTATGGTCAGTAATAAAGGAAGACCAGACGTAATACTGGGCAACAGGAATGCTTGCCTCAATATTACGTCTAGAAGAGGGAACGTAACGACTTCTGACCATCTACCCTTGCATGTTACCCTCTCGACAACGCCAATAAAAATAGAACCCCGGACAATCTTTGATCATAGACAAGCATATTGGGACGACTTCAAGTCTGACATAGAAGGGAAATATGACAACGACAGAGTGGACATAAATGATGTGGACGGAAAGAACGAAAGAAAAAGACGACATAGACGATAGACTGGGCTACTGGTTTACGACCATCCTGACTGCTATAAGTACCAATATACCAAGAAAAGTAATACAATTCAACTTAGGGCCCAAACGTAGTGACGCATTAAACCTTCAAAGGTATTACACAGATATTAAGCGACATACAGACCACTTTGGGTACTCAAGACAACTGAAGGATATAATATTATATATCCAAGATCTCCTCTTTGAAGAGTTCAAAAGACTACAGAAAGAATTCTGGGACAGGACTATACGTAAAGTAGACCTCAAGTATGACGACCATACAAATGTAATTAAATTCTGGAGGGAAATTAAAAGACTTATGGGTACGACTAAAAGACCGTGCGACTATTTACTGGATGAAAATGGGGACAAGGTGGTAGACAGTCCTGGAAAAATTAGACTCATGAAGGGAGTGTGGAAAAAAATTTTTCCAGATATCCCCAGAGGACAACCGACACTTCGACGCTGACAATGAGAGACATGTACGTGAGCAGCTACTAACAGAAGGGGACCGACTAACGTTGTATGAATGGACAGACCTAACTCGCCTGAATGAAGATAGTTATCTAACTAGTAAATTTGACATACAAGACATAAAGAATACGATCAAAAGGTTCAAAAACAAGGCTCCAGGCATCTCTGGCATTAACAAACTAATTCTTAGTAAATTACCTGATATTTCACTATTATTTTTTGAATAATATTAATAACATGTCACTTAGTCTAGGCAATTTCCCAGTTAAATTCAAGAGAGGACGGATGATTCTATCACCCATGACCTAAAAAATACCCATGACCCACTGAAATACCGACCAATCACTCTCTTGGAAGTACCTGGGCAAAAATCCTGGAGACCTTGTTGAAGGACGACTAAATATGTATCTTGAAGACAATGAAATTCTTCCAAAATATCAGTTTGGATTCAGGCGAGAACGAGGACTCAGACAGAGATAGTTACGATGCACGAACTGCTAGCACTAATCAGAGTCGGCGAGGCAGAGCCAACACTGTTTGTCGGATGTCTCAAAGGCTTTTGACAGTTGGCAACGATGGACTGAAGTACAAGCTGCTCAACTCAGAACTACCAGACATAATGACAAAAATACTGTCTAACTTTTTAGACGACAGACAGAATGACATCTCCTTTGAAGGAGAGATATCAGAAACCTTTGATCTGAGAAGCGGAGTTCCGCAAGGATCTGTTCTCTCCCCAACGCTGTACATATTCTATACGCATGACATGCCACAAGGGAGAGAAGGATGTGTCAACCTTATCTTTGCGGACGACGTGACACAGATCATAATGACGAATGACAGAAGTAGACATAGGCTTGCCTTACGGAAGACACAGCATATTAAAGAACTCAATGAGTATGAAAGAAGGTGGAAAATAAAAACCAACCAGGACAAGTTCAAACTGCTCTCAATATCAGCACTGAGACCAGAAGATGTAATTGTAGACAACAGACGAATACCGTTTGCTAATAAGGCTAAGATACTTGGACTCACCCTGACCCGATGCGGGATGTTCTCACACATCAAGCAAAAGATCAGGGATGCTAGAGTAACCAAAGTTAAATTAGCACGATTCGGACAGCTTAGACCCAAGACTAAAGCCCACCTATATAAGGCGCTCATTAGACCTGCCCTGGAATACCCAGTAATACCGACATGCTTACTCAGTACCAGCGACAGACAAAGACTACAGAGATTTCCAAAACGGATCCTGAGTTGGATAGATGGCTGCAACAACCGAGACCTGGGGGACGGGGGAACAGAAAGACTTCATGCAAGATACCGCATTGAAGCTATCAATTTCCGTTTCTACCGTCTGGCAGACAAGGTATGGCAGAAGCTATCCGACCAGGATGAAGAACTAACGACCAACAGCCTGATCTCTCTGGACGACGAAGACTATAGACCCCACCTCTGGTGGCGACGACTTTCCAGGTTCACCCAAGACGGGTTACCTGACCCCATCTTTGTGGACACGGACAGTGACAGTGACAGTGACAACGAAAACTAGGATAACCCCTGGAATATCGGAACAAACCGGGTTAGACCCGGAAGGTAATAATAATTAGAATTAAGAATAGCATTAAGTACTTAGAATTAAGGTGAACTAGTTTTAGAAGTCAATAGGTAAGAAGAAAGGAACCAAGTTGAATTAATTAAAAATGGGAATCAAATCCCAAGTTCCCTGAGATCTAATAATTAGAATTAAGCTCTTAGAATTAAGGTAAATTAGTTTAGAGATTGGGTAAAATGTAGGGAACTAAAATAGCTTAATTAAGTAAAGCAAATTTCTAAATAAGTAGGTAATCAGCAAGAAAGAAGTACTAACCCACTAACTCTAATTATAAGATAAAGGGGAAAGGCAGTCCTAGAAGGGCAAGGAGTCTGGAACACTTGCTTAGCTAGCCTGCCCCCACAAAAAAAAAAAAAAAACTACTAACCTCTAACCCTACACGGGACAGAAGCCCGAAATAGCATAAGTTACTAACAAGTGGACATAACACAAATGTAGAATTACAACGTGGTTTGAGTTCTCATTCCCACCCACCCCACCAAGGGAGGTTGGGAGAGAGGACGATACCAATAAGGAGCCTGATTGTACAACTAACTTTGACTAACACCCTTGCCCACCTGCCTTCCAAGAAAATTCATACATCACTAGAACTATAAAGCTCATTACAAATCAAGACAAACACTACACTTAACAACAAAAGACTAATAGGTCTGTCCTATTCTTACTCACTAGCACTAATACCTTCCTTTCACCAAACCTTACAACCCTTCCAAAACCTTACCTTCCTTATGGGGGCCCCCAGGGGATAACCCCACTCCATCCTATCCCCCCCTGCTTGCTTGCTTGCTCTCACTGGAACGCATTACGTAACACGTCATCCTTGCGCCATCACTCTTGCCAAAAAATAAATCTTTATTTCTGATAAAGTACGGCCTCGAAGAGACCCCTTTCGCCCAGCAATCCCAGGGAGGACCCGCCCTTGGAGGACGAGCAAGGGTTCGCCCTAGTGAGAAAGAAGAAGAAGAAGAAGAAGAAACAGAAGAAGACTTTGGTACCAAATTCCACCCAGAACACCCAGCTCCCTACGATATCGGCACCGAATACGGCGAGTTTTGCGGATTTCCCGGCACTTCCAAAGTTCAAAGCTGTTGTAATCGAGGGCCAGACTTCCTACACTGCAGTCCGGGCCCTTGAGAAGAAGTATCCAGGAGCCAACCTCACAGCAAGACCGAACCTAAGGGGAGAATTCATCATTACTCCCAAGGACCAAAATTCTGCAGACCTCCTCAAGAACGACAACCTGTGCCTTCTACTCGATCCTGCTACAAAAACAGCAAGGGGATGATTTGCAAAGTCCCCAAATATATTACAATCGATCGAGTTCTCGAGGTTCCCAACATCATGGAAGCCAAGAGGTGTACTGCCAAAGACGGACAGGAAACCCTAAAAATTGAAGCAACGTTTAAGGGCCAAATTCCAGCCAGGGTCAGCCTTGGGATTCTAGGCACTTACGAGACCGAAGCCTTCGTACCAGAGCCTCTGAGATGCTTCAAGTGTCAGAGGTATGGCCATCACAAAAATGAGTGTAAATCAGAGCACATCTGTGGAGTGTGCAGTGCAAAACACGAAACAGAAGTGTGCTTGAAAAAATACAATGAAAAGGGCCATACAGTTGCCTGATGCCCTAACTGCAGCCAGCAACATCATGCTTGGTTTAAGGGATGCTCAGTCAGACTGCAGAGGATTTGGAAGGCGAAGGGCATCCCTCCTCCACCTGCAAGGCCACGGCAACCATCACCGCCCAGGAAACCTTCAAGCAACCCCAGGTTCGATCCAAGAACGAACCTGCACCACAAACCACTCAACCTTCCTCCCAACCTCCTCAATCCCGGCACTACATCCCCACCCCCTCACCTTCTCCTTATCTCCAAACTCCCGCCCCTCTACCTCCTCCCCCTACGGATATTCCCCCAACCCCAACCCCTCAGGTCACCCCCGCAAGATTGCATCACCGACGACGTCGATTCCTGCTCGTGCCGAAGCAGGAACCCAGACAGAAGAAGACGCAGTTGAAGAAGAGATGCAGACAGAGACACCGGCTGTAGCTCCCGTTTTGTTTAAAGAAGCAGGAACACAAACAGAGGAGTTCATAGCTAAGAAAACTAACCACAATTAGACCAGCAAACCAGAACTCAGAAACGTGAACGTTGGAAGCGACTACATCCTCGTAGGACAATACCAAACCAGAAAGTTCCTGCTGACCTACGAGAAATCCATTTCATTTTTACATAGAGCCATCTACAATAGTGACGATACCAATGATCATCAACTGTTCTCTGAGCTCGTCCACGAACTGTTGGACCTAGAGATCAGTCTTCCAGATGATCTCCTCACAGAAGAACATAGATTCAAAACCCAGGAATAACTGCCACCGTTTCACGAGCGTGCTGTTTGTAGCATTAACTGCTTTTTCTTTTACTAAACAATCCTCCTTTCCCCTCCGTTTTTCGGCCGCCTCACGTCTAACGACCGAATATTTCAACTGTCACTCTAACTACCGCTTAAGCTGTCGACTATTTTTGTTATCCTGTTTCTAAAACTGATAATATTTCGTTTTTCCTTCGTCGTTCCCTATTGCTAAACGATCGGCGATTTTTTTCTTTCCATTATCGAAAAGTGAAATATGGTACTTGAACTCCATAGAGTTGTGCGCTTTTTTTCCGTTTTTCTACGACTATAAATTTTTCAATTTCCTTACTGGCTATCTCTGACTCGCCAGGACTTGCTAATATCGATCTTTATCTTCTACTAATGGGTACCTTAGGGTTTAAAGGGGTTTGTAACCTTGCCTATTCACCTTTCCTTTCACCTTTGAATCCATACCATTCCACCTGCACATTCCATAGAAATCATAAATAAAAAGATCGCCTCATATCCTTAAATCACCAATGCATGTAAAAATAATTCAAATGACCTACGGGTTGCTCATTAGCTAAAGCCCGTGCTGGCATAAAGCCAGCTTAATACTCCAACAACAACAACAACCTTCTCACTTCAGTCCTTCACCCACCTCCGCCCAAGAGGATGTCTGAGGTTTATTCAGACGAAACGTCCGGAAAGGAATAGAAAGAATAGAAATAGAATTTAACATCAATTTTATCTGTAATAAACTCTACGGGATATACCCGAAAATTTGACTACCCAACTGAAATTTTTACCAATAAAATCCAATCGTTCTACCTAATTGAGATATGTCAACATTCGGTGCGTTGCCCACCACTTTAAGCAACAATGAGAAAGCAATAATTAGAAAAATAGAGAAGAACCTGTATAAAATTAATGCAGCTGAGGCAGCAATTACTTTTAATAAAACATGTTTAAAAGAGGGTTTACTTCCAGCATACACTAACATAAGACTGCACGACCCCTCAGCGAGGCTAGAAGAAGGGACCAGGAGCTTCAGGAAATCCCTCATACAGCGGCAATTACGGGAAAAGACTTCTGAACTCAGGAAACTCCATGAGGACGATGCTCGACTGCGGAGTGAATGGACGAACACACGGACATTAACAAGCCGCCTGAGCAACAGAGATGTCAATGAGGAACTGAAGCAGACCATCCTGGATCCCTCCGGAATGGTTCCCTCAGCCCCGATTATGACGACCTTGATGTAGACCAACTGAATGAGGACCAACCCACCGATAGTGACAACCTTCCCAATGTAGAATTAGCCGCCAACGATGACATTGATGCCTGCCTTACCCGCCTCCGAGACGAAGATATGGAAAACTGCATAAAGGGCATCATGCGAAAGCTGATCTCTCTCAACGGCGGCAAGCTGCGAGTCCCACAGCGTACTCGAGGCTACATCAATCTCACTGACTTCCAACCTTCTCCCGACCAAGACGCTCTGCTTCGACTAGGGCTTAACTGTCACTTCATGTCTAAGCCTAAGCAACATGAAAAAAGACTTGAGATCGAACTCCTGCTCGACTCCATCCAACAGCTCGAGACCCGGAATATTGTCCGAACAACAGACGCCCTCCAGCCCTCCTGCTCGCCGAAGCCCTCACGGAGAGGGGGCCGCACACCAGTGGCATCTTCACCCGAGAGATGAAGGAAGCAGTTAAGGAGTTGAAGGCCAAAGAAGACATTACTGTGCGACGGGCAGATAAGACGGCCGCTTTCGTCTTAATAACAACGAAGGAATACCATGAGAAGCTCGACGCTATCCTGTCCGACTCCTCAAAAGTTTGAACGTCTCACACGGAACCCTACGGGAAGACATCAAAAAGGGATGCCAACCGTGTCATCAGTACCATTAATGCCGCAACCAACGCAGTCCACCTTCCGCCCATCCAAGGGGACTTCAGCCTTGGTTACCTCTATGGGAACGTGAAAACCCATAAGGAAGGCAGCCCTCTCCGCCCGATTATCAGCCAGACGCCCGCCCCGACTTACGCCTTGGCCAAGCGCCTCAATCAAATTTTGACTCCCTACGTCCCGAGCCGCTATAGCCTGAGTTCATCGGTGGAGTTCCTTGAAGAAATTCGCGACTCCCCCGGCACCAGCATCATAGCATCCCTCGACGTAGAATCCCTATTTACCAACGTTCCCGTCGACGAAACCATTGACATCATCATGGATCGAGTCTACCGAGACCCGTCGACGGCCCCACTCAATATCCCAGAAGCCTCTTTGCGCACCTTGCTGGACATCTGTACGAAGAGGGCCCCCTTCTCCACCCTCCGAGGACAGATGTTCCGTCAGAAAGATGGCGTTGCCATGGGCTCTCCTCTGGGAGTCCTTTTTGCCAACTTCTATATGGGCACCGTAGAAGAGAGGGACTTCGCCCAGAGCCAGCAAATATGCCCGTTACATAGACGATATCTTTGTGCAAGTCGACACCGAGGATGAGGTAGAAGCCCTACGTCGCCGATTCCAGCAATGCAGTGTGCTAAACTATACAGTCGAGTTTAGCACCGACGATCGGCTCCCCTTCCTCGACGTCCTTATAACGAAGACAGAAGACGGTCTCCGCACTTCTGTCTACACGAAGAAAACTAATTTAGGAATGTGCCTCAATGGGGATAGCGAGTGTCCAAACAGGTTTAAGAACACTACTGTCAGGGCCTTTGTGAAAAGGGCCCTCTTCCATTGTTCCACCTGGCAGGACACACACCTCGAGCTTGATAGAGCTTCACAGATGCTCGTGAATAACGGATATTCCAATAAGCTCATCAATCGAGAAGTGCGTACCGCCCTCGAAAGATGGTACTCGAACGAGGAACAAGACCCACGACCCCGCCCCACCGAGAACATCACGATATATTATAAGGCCTTCATGCACTCTCAATACCGTGAGGAGGAGAAGGCAATGAAGAAGATCATTAAGGAAAACATCCTCCCCATTGAAGAAGGCAAGATAGTGGACCTTATAATATACTACAAAAACCGTAAAACAAAAGACCTTATCATGAAAAATAACCCATCACCGCCATCAGGAGACCCCCTCAAGCAGACGAACGTAGTATACCAATACATATGCCCTGCCCTAGGATGTCCTGGGAAGTACATTGGAATGACTACCATGCCCAAGAAGGGGCTATCAAGAACCACGCCCTCACCGCCCACCGAGACACAATCTCCCGCGACTGTATCATCCGTAACACCAGGATAATAGGGAGAGCACCCGACCCCCCTCCCGTCTGCGCCTCCTGGAGGCGTTACTCATCCAGGAACAAAAGCCCTCCATGAACACGACACCGGAGGCCTTTTTGCTCCCGACTTGCACCCGAAGAAACACTCCTATAACGGCAAACATCACCATATCGCCGCCCGAAAACGCCCCAATCCAAGACGACATTAATACGATGGATAATACCAGCAGTGACATTAACACGATGAATAATACCAGCAGTGACGTCACGCGGCCTTTACCCAATCAAAACGAAGCCCGGCGTGATGATATGCAGCTGAGAAGATCGGCGCGCCTGCTGACCATGCGATCGGGAGCTGGCTTGAGCCCGCAGCCAGGCAGCCAATGAAAAAGAAGCTCCCCACCCACAAGCCAATGAAAAGGCAGCGGCACGACGCCCCCCGCTGCGCCACCGCAATATAAGCAGCTGGACTCACCTTCTCACTTCAGTCCTTCACCCACCTCCGCCCAAGAGGATGTCTGAGGTTTATTCAGACGAAACGTCCGGAAAGGAATAGAAAGAATAGAAATAGAATTTAACATCAATTCTATCTGTAATAAACTCTACGGGATATACCCGAAAATTTGACTACCCCAACTGAAATTTTTACCAATAAAATCCAATCGTTCTACCTAATTGAGATATGTCAACCTTCGGTGCGTTGCTCACCAGTTTAAGCAACAATGAGAAAGCAATAATTAGAAAAATAGAGAAGAACCTGTATAAAATTAATGCAGCTGAGGCAGCAATTACTTTTAATAAAACATGTTATTATTATTATTATTATTATTATTATTATTATTATTATTATTATTATTATTATTATTATTATTCTGTTGAATAAAATGGCAGAATTCAGCGAATAAATCTTATATATTGTCTTTTCTATTTTTCTTATTACTCGCTTTTCTGGCTCTGCGATACCTCGCAATAATTGGCCAATATTCATATTGGGGATAATGCTGAAAGTGGTGTTTTATTTAGAACGGAATTTATTAAAACTGGTGTTATCAGTATACTGGTATTATCAGAATTCTGGTGTATGGACAAGCGCTCCTCTGGTCCAGATCAAGCAGGGGTCGTCGTCGGTGTTGGTATCATTCCATAAGAGAGGTCAATGTCGGGCCTTGGTCGTCTCTGGTATAATACCAGTTTTAATAAATCCTGTTCTAAATAAATTACCACTTTCAGGATTATCGACAATATGAATATTGGCCACTTATTGCGAAGTATCGCTGAGCCAGAAAAGCGAGTAATAAGAGAAATAGAAAAGATAATATAAAAGATTAATTCGCTGAATTTTGCCATTTTATTCAACAGAATTTGTTTAAAAGAGGGGCTTCTCCCAAAATATTATTATTATTATTATTATTATTATTATTATTATTATTATTGAAAAAGAAACCCACAAATTCACTTTGTAACTTGTTTACTTCTAAGTATTTACATTTAGTTTTACTCCACACTCGAGTACTTTCAGGCCCTTCTGTGGCCCATTTCAAGAGATGTTTGGGATGTTAGCCTGGGTCAAGGCCCAGGCTAACATCCCAAACATCTCTTGAGAATGGGCTACAGAAGGGCCTGAAAGTACTCGAGTGTGGAGTAAAACTAAATGTAAATACTTAGAAGTAAACAAGTTACAAAGTGAATTTGTGGGTTTCTTTTTCAATCTTCAGAAGAAAACTGAAAGAAGTTTATGTTTGGTTGATTATTATTATTATTATTATTATTATTATTATTATTATTATTATTATTATTATTATTATTATTATTATTATTATTATTATTATTATTATTATTATTATTATTATTCAGAAGATAAAACTCTTCTCATGTGGAACAAGCCTTCAGGGGTCATTGATATAAATTTCAAGCTTCCAAATAATATGGTTTTCATTTGAAAGAAGGTACAGAAGGAAATATGAAATAAAAAGAGAGATCAGTTATAAGGAAAGAAAAAAGATGAATAGAGAGATCAAAGAATTAATCGTAAGATTATTAGTAAATTATTAAGATACAAGGAAATACAGAAAGAAGAGTTCAATGATTAGAAAAGAAAAAAAGAACAATTGATAAATTGAAGAGTTAAAACATAAGAATATACATGAATTACTAAAGTATAAGGTGAAATGTTTTAGGAAATACAGAAAAAAGATATCAGATACTAGAAAAGAATAAAAGGAAAATAATTAGACTAAAGATTTAGATAAAATGTAAATAAATGATTAAAATAAAAGGTGAATTGTTTAAGGAAATGGAGAAAGAATAGCTTGGTTATCAGCATAAAAAAAGATACATAAATAAATTAAGGAATTAGATACAAAACATGAATATATTATTAAGATACAAAGTGAAATGTTTTATGGTAGTAATGCATCGCTTTACAAAACAGTTTCTGAAACAAAGTAAAGCTCTTCAAATATCTTAGACCTTATCAAAGGCTCCCTTATAAGTTGAGTTTTCAAAACAGTTTCTGAAGGCAAAGAACCTAACGAATCACTTACACCTTACCAAAGGGTCCCTTATAAGGGGTGTTTACAAAACAGTTTCTGAAGGCAAAGAACCTAACCAATCACTTACACCTCACCAAAGGCTCCCTTAAAAGGGGAGTTTACAAAACAGTTTCTGAAGGCAAGGAACCTTACCAATCACTTACACCTTATCAAAAGGTTCCCTTATAAGTGAAAATTCCAAAACAGTTTCTGAAGGCAAAGAACCTAACCAATCACTTACACCTTATCAAAGGGTATCCTATAGGGTGAGCCCTGGGGAAGAGCGAAGGCCGAGAACTGTGGGAAGAAAAATTCACGACCGACATAAAAGTCTCTCCTTCCCAGACTAGCTGCTAACAGTCTTCCGCTTTCGTCAGTGATGAGGTGTACCGTCTTCTCCTCCAGAACCTTCGCTGCCACGGAAATAAGAAAAAAAGCAGCTTGGTCTTAATCATATCGTGGAGTTATTGGAAAGTCTGTGTGATGGGGCGTAAGTATGGACCCTTCTTAAAAGTGTGCTTTGTTGAAGTTCTTATATACTCTGTAGAAATTGGATATATATATATATATATATATTATAGTATATATATATATATATATATATATATACTATATGTGTGTGTGTGTGTGTGTGTGTGTAGATAGATAGATATATGGATATATATGTGCTATATGCATACACATATATCTGAAATATACATATAATTGCATATAAAAAAAATATGTATGTAATATATATATATATATATATATATATATATATATATATATATATATATATATATATCTATATATATATGTGTGTGTGTGTGTGTGTGTGTGTATGTATGTAGTATATGTAGTATTTATGTGGGATTTTTGTCACTTAAAATTGCATACATACATACATACATACACACACACACACACACACATATATATATATAGATATATATATATATATATATATATATATATATATATATATATATATTACATACATATTTTATATGCAATTATATGTATATTTACAGATATATGTGTATGCATATAGCACATATATATCCATATATCTATCTATCTACACACACACACACACACACACACACAAATATATATATATATATATATATATATATATATATATATATATATATATATATCCAATTTCTACAGAGTAACATACGTAAGAGCTTCAACAAAGCACACAAACGAATTAAGCCCTGGCAAGATCTTGAACCAGGGCCTCTGGCTTGTACTTTGACCAAGTAAAGTGAATTCGGTAGTAAATGATGTTCGTGCTTCATGTTTGTGAATATATATACTATATATATATGAATATATATACATATATATACATTTATGCATATAGGTATTACAAAAACAAGTTACAAGATACTGATTGACTTACAAGTCTCATCCCTTTCTCGGAGCTGTCGAGAAAACTCTTGGATCTGTCCTTGTGGTTAAATAAGTCCCAGGTTTGCTTTAAAATGCCTTCTGTTGCTTCCTGAAAAGCACAGAAAAGAGTCATTTAGATATATAATCATATCTGATGAGTATTGCACGTTAAGTACTTTGTAGGTTACAAGAAAACGACAAAATATATTTGTTTTCTGAATACCTATTTCAAGGGATATTTTCTCATGGCACAGAGAAGATTCTTTTACATATACAATCATATTTGACGAGTATTGCATGTTAAGTACCATGTAGGTTATAAGAAAATTACAAAATGTATTTGCAATCTGAATAACTGTTTCAAGACGTATTTTCTCATGGCACAAATATGACTAGAAAATTTGATGTTTGTGAAAATTGTTATATATTGTTTTTTATTTAAGATTTTCTTATAATTTGCAATGACTATCCATTCATCATGTTATAGCCAATTATGCACACACACATATATATTTTTCACTAGTTCCTACATGTGAAAAAAATATATCCAATATTCCTTATTTACTTTATCTTCAATCCAGCCATACATCACACAAAGTAACGGCAGTTTCGAATACATTTATATCGTCAAGTTTTTTTTATCCCATGTTCTACTTATTAATAACATCAAATGCTATCAGTGATATTTGGAACATTGTTAGTGCATGACATTGACAATATCTGTGAATTTCCATGAGACTAATTGATTTAGATGCCGAAGTCTTCAGATTGCAAAATACTTTCGCAATTTCTCTCTGTGACAGAAATCCTTGCCTTCGTAAACTCTTTGACCTAACTTCATCTATTCATCTTATTTTTGCCTTATTTTTGTATCCAAATAATGTTAAAAACAACCGTTAGGAGAGGGTGGAAAGTAGATGGAAGAAAGAGAATATGAAGGGAAGCGCAGTGAACAGGAATGAAAGGGGTT
>NC_061101.1:16997699-17000199 GCF_015104395.2 Macrobrachium nipponense | reverse complement strand
TCTCTGTATTATTTTGTGCCCCGAAGATGCGTTAAATACACGAAAGTACTTGGCACCCTGTTTATTCTTTTTTAAATTTTCCCAGTGGCTTCAGCTAATAAACAAAATCAAGTGCTTATGTCTTTGATTACTTATATATATATATCTATATATATAATATATATATATATATATATATATATATATATGTATATATATACATATATACATATATATATAATATATATATATATATATATATATATATATATATATATTTGGGGACTATTTTCCCAGGCATATTGACTCATATCATTCTGCTTAATTATCTAAAATAATAATAACAAAATGAAGGTTTTAAAGGCAATAATTGGGATACATTAC
This sequence comes from Macrobrachium nipponense, assembly GCF_015104395.2. Lineage (NCBI taxonomy): Eukaryota > Metazoa > Arthropoda > Malacostraca > Decapoda > Palaemonidae > Macrobrachium > Macrobrachium nipponense. The sequence continues at coordinate 16,999,836 of NC_061101.1, read as the reverse complement.
TGGTGACAACAGTAACAATAATAACACTAATGAAATAATAAAAAATAAAGGAGAGATGAGTTAGAAATAAGATCAAATTAAGAAGAAAAAATAAGGCAACTGTGAGTCAGACTCCACCCAGTGATGTCTCTCTTCTCCTGATCTTATTTTTAACCCAAAGGAGAAGAAGAAAGGTTCCATTAAGTTTTGTCTATCTTCTTATTTTTGACCTATCCATATTTTTAGTCAGATATCTTCGTTTTCTTTCCATTCCTTCATATCTACTGAATAATAAATAATTGGTAATGACCTGAGTAATATGTTTGGCTATGACCTGACATTCAAGGAGGACACTACGGCATGAAATCAAAAGAAATGATCCGATAATATGTTTAAGTACTCTATGAAGAAACATAATTGTCCAGGCATACTTCAGCTGGCTTGGAAAGAAGTATGCTATAGGAATGAACAAGAGAATCCTCTGAATATCTCCATATAAACGCTGTAAGACTGAATGATTTAACATTCGTCTGCACCAGTGCTTTTTATATCAGAACTTCATTCCTGCCCAACAAATTCTATAGTAACAAAGGACTGGCCTTATGTAATGGGCTCTATTGACAGTAAAAAGATCATTACACTATAGTAACTCAAAGTGAAGTATAATGTGGCTCCAAAGGGTATTTTGGAAAGGGGATAAAACGTTCGCCCATTAAGAGTTTTAATTAGGATTTGAATATGATTCTGCCTAATTACGGTGCTGGGGCAGGCACTGGTTCTAGCTCTAGCTGTCTCGTTGCAGATGTAATTTTTAGTTTGTCATTTGTTTTAAATCGATTAAAAAGCGGCGGTCTGTAATAGTATTCGGTCTGTAATAGTATTCTGATTTCAATTAGCGTAGTATAGTTAAAATGATTGCCTGGAATAAAATGAATATGAAAGGTGGTGTTTGTTATTTTATTTGTATCTTAAAGTTACGGAGTAGAGCTTGGCACATTTATTTTTATCTTCATGTACTTTTTTCAGTTTTGGATGATAAAGGTGCAATTGCAAAGGATCAACAATATTTCTGATATTAATGTTGTTGCAAACAAACGACCATGTGTATGAAATAAGTCTTAAAGACCACTGGTTTGCCTTGCAAAGGTCATTTGCAAAAGTAGATGAAACCACAAAGACGAAAATGATATATAAATGAATGTGAAAAATTCCTTTAATCTAAAATAAAGGGAATTTTTCCTTTTAGGATCCACTTTGAACAGGCCGGTGAAAAATCGTGATCAGTTACTGCAGCAGTATGGGGTCTTTGGAAGCTTGAATTTCAAATCAATGGCCCTCTGTGCGCTTGTTCCGTGTGAATAGGTGTCGTTTACTGAGATAATAATAATTGTATAAATCCTTAAAATTACGGATTAAATTTAATGCAGATATATAAATCCCAAATTTGCCAATGTCATAAACATCGCCCATTTAAAGGGACCATTTTCTGTCTTTAAAACACCCCACCCTCAACCCATTCCTAAACCCGTTCGAGATGACTGATCGCTCTTGCGACGCACGAAGCATTATTCCAGAAGCATTTGCATCCCACTCGCACATGAACGGCGATTGGCCCTCTCTAATCGCTTCGATTATGATGGGAGTAAGAGCTGACTTTAATTGCTCCGTTGCGGAAAGAAATCTAATTCCATTTCCTGTTTGGAACATGCGAGCGAAAGCGATTATTGTTTCTCTCCGCCTGTTGGGAATTGCCAACAACGCTGGAAATTAGGTGGCATACTTGCTTGATGGTTGAATAATATGTATTCTCATAACCGGTTGGTTTTAAGATTAGAGTTAGACGTAATATGGTATATCAATAAATAGGTACTACTATAGATGATAGGAACTTAGGTGCAAAGTTAAGAAATTAAAATAATGGTTTGAACTGGACAAACACAAGACTGGTAAAGATTGTTACTACTTCGAGTCATCCCTTCCAGAATATTTAGATAAAGCTCGCTCTCTCTCTCTCTCTCTCTCTCTCTCTCTCTCTCTCTCTCTCATCCCTGCAATCTCAGATGCTTACGAAAAAAAATGAACTTATTTAAAATCTTTGAAGACACAAGGTTAGCAATAATAATTTTCCACCATTAGAATGATATGTTATGTAAAGTAT
>NC_061101.1:16960199-16970199 GCF_015104395.2 Macrobrachium nipponense | reverse complement strand
TGGAATGACAGATGGGTTTGGACAAAAATCATTATTCAGTGCAAAATTCACTTTAGTCGATAACTGAATGCTTCTCAACAGCTGGTTAGAGAACCTTAAATGCGAGCTGACCATTCAGAAGCCTACGAGATATGGTGCTCAATCGTAAGCATATAATTTAAAAAAAAAAATCATTTTTATTACTCTTTATCTGAATCGCCAAATAATTTACAAATTGAGGCTTTGAATACTGACAAAAGTGGTTCAGATACGAAGAAGTTGTAACTAAGGAAAGGAAACTTCAATGTTGTGTATTGGAGATTGAGATTTGGCTGGTTAGGAACAGAAGTATGGAATCTTGGAGAGACCATTCACATATTTGGATTCCAAGCCATGGATTACGTCAGCTGTACCAGTCGATATTCTACGAGTGGCATTAGTGCTGATGGCTATTTTGTCCAACATTACTCTAACAGAATTGTTATTGAAAAGTAAATCCACAATAATATGTCTGTTTTATCTTGTTATTTAAAATACAAAGCAGAAAGCTTTCGATGGCCTGCACGGTCCTCCTTGATTTTTACTTTTCCATTTTATTTTCTTAACTCATGTGATTATGAGGTTTCTTAGAATTGTTATTCACATGATAGTTGCTATTTCCGTTATTCACTGGAAGAATTGTTATTCACATAATAATTATTTTTGTTATTCACTTGAAATGAAGACAGGACGGGTGGTCAAGATTGTAAAGATAGTGACAATGTGAAACACACACACACACACACACACGGAGAATGACTGTAGGAATAAACGATTTAATATGCACTATGTTGATGGGTGTGATATTATCTTTGAGTGATGGAAATATAAAATATCAACATCCGTTAACACGCTGCTCTGAAGGTCAGTAATTTACTTCATATTTCATCGTTACATAATACACGGCAGTTAGTATAATCCATGATGTTATCCCCACGGCACCACAAGTTATCAACGACGCTTAAAATGAACGCACATGAAAGCAGGTGTTATCACACTTAACGTAATCAAGTTTCATTATGACAGAACACATCTTTTCTCTTCAAAGAACAAAGCTATTGTGAACTAAAGTAATTTTCCAGAGTACACGCGTATATTGTCACAGAACTACATAAAAATATGAGATGGAAACTCATATTCATTATGTTATGTCACTTTAGAATATCATTTAGTGTAAGTGTGTGTGTGTGTGTGCGTATGTGCGTGTGTGTTTGTTGGTGTTTGCTTTGTTTCTGATTCATCTCGTTAAAACCCCTTGGCTCTCATTCATTATTGTTTGACTGTTCAAAATTTGGACTCGTCTCAATTCCATCAACAGAAGACCCACAAAACGCGTTAAAGTTATTGCAGCAACAAACACATAAACACACTCTTCCAGAAAGATCTGTTATGGCTTCAGCAAACAAAAAACTGTTATTTGAATAATTTACTTCATATTGTTTTCAAGGATTGCTTTTTGGAGTAATTTTTATACTTGGCTACTTTCGAGATCTGAAATAACTTCTTAAAATGTAAGAGATTTGATTAAGAAGATCTGTTAATGCTTCAGCAAAGAAAAACAATGTGTTTTGAATCTATACTTCTATATTGTTTATGCGTGGCTGGTTTCGAGATCTGAAATACCTTATAAGCACTTAAAGATATGAAAAAGAGTAAACAATGCGCGATCAAGTTTTCTGCAGAGCGTATAAATCCAGTCCACCGAAAATAGATCTATCTTGCGGTACTCCGGGTACAATGATGTATGAACCGCGGCCCATGAAACTTTAACCACGGCCCGGTGCTGGCCTGTCCAGTGTTGCTAGACTCATGATAATGACTAACTTTAACCTTAGATAAGATAAAAACTACTGAGGCTAGAGGGCTGCAATTTGGTATGTTTGATGATTGGAGGGTGAATGATCAACGTATTGATTTACAGCCACCTAGCGCTGTAGTATTTAAGATCTGAGGGCGGACAGAAAAAATGCAGACGGATAAACAAAGCCATCTCAAGTTTTCTTTTCCAGAGAACTAAAAATGGCTAAAAAAAAACAGTTGTCGCTTTAGCAAACGAAAAACTGTTTCCCGCAGTCGCAAAAAAATAAAGAGACGACTGGTTACTACAGTGCCATACAGTGCCATACAGTGCCATCTAGTGCCATAAGCCTCCCATTAAACCCCTCTTTTTCTTGATGGTCAGGAAATGGGTCTCTTAAAGCATTTGCGCCCGAAACACCGACTCCCCCATTTAGGCTTTGTGTCAGGTAATGGGTGTTTTTTGTTTTTCGTCTTTTTTTGGGGGGCGTGTGGGGGAGGGGGAGGGGGGGGGGGGTGGGAAGGTCCGCCTCTGTCCTAAGGGTTTTTTGCTTTTTCTGTTTGTGTCTCTCTCGCCTAGTGACGGTTTCTGTCTGTTGACAGGGACATTAAGAGTTATTTTCTCGTATTTGGTTTTTATTGTTGTTGTTTATATATATATAAGATAACAATACATTAGGGGGTACCATAATACATCAGTAGAAGGCCATAGTTTATTAAAAACGTTTCTCGGTGCATCATCAGTCTGTGAACAATAAAAGTAAATACATTATACAAAGGAATTCACAAAATTGCAAGGTAATTAAAAATTAATGGTTTAAAAAGAAAAGCAGAAGTTAAAAGTTAAAATTTTTTAAAACACTGTAAGAAGAGACAGAGAACCAAGACACCAACCATCCAAGGCTAAAGACGAAGAAGGAATGACAAAACCTGACGTCTCATTAGCCTTGGCAAGCACACAGTTTCTGGAATATATCAATCAGCAACACCCAAATATTCAGTTTACGATGGAGGTGGAGAGCAGAGAAAGTTTGCCATTTCTCGATATCAATATTACAAGAAGCAATTCTGAATTCACCACAGCTGTCTATAGAAAAAGACCTATATCAGTTTAGCTAACAACTATTACAGTTCATGCCAAGAACCTTTAAATTAAACACCACCATTTATACGCTTGTCCATAGAGCATCAAAATATTTGTCTAGTTAGCCAACTTTCCATAATGAAATAGAATTTTTAATAAGTTTTTTTTCAGAAAAATTCCTATCCCAAAGACGTTGTCCTTAGAATTATCAATAAACTTTTAACCAAATTTCTCCAACCATCATTGCCCAACTTTGATGTTCCTAAGAAACTGGTCTTTGCTTCCATCCCTTTTGTGTTTGATATTAAATTCTCACGTAGACTGACACAGATCATTGAACAAGAAATTCCTTGCCTTCAGTTAAAACTTATTTCTAATAATCCATGCAGGATAGGTTCATTTTTCAGCTGTAAAGATTGCTTGCAGTCCTCCATGAGATCTAGTGTTGTATAATAAATTCACATACCCTGGATGTCCGGGCTCCTACATCGGATCTACTCTTAGGCTATTGCAAGTGAGATATTGCAGCCACATGGCTTTCAGTTTTCGTACAGGCCAAGACTTAAAACAACTAGAGTTTTCTAACATTAAAATCATGCTGCTATATGCAAAATAGAGGTCTTGAAACAGCACTTCTCTATTATTGGATATACAAAGGACCCAGATCATCTAACTACTCTAGAGTCATTACTTGTTAAAAGGCTAGTTCCCTCTTTGAACAATAACACCACGGCTTCCCCTCTGTATTTGGCATAACTGACCTTTTGTTTGGGACGTCAGCGTCAGGTTTTGCCATTCTTTCTTCGTCTTTAGCCTTGGATGGTTGGTGTCTTGGTTCTCTCTCTCCTCTTACAGTGTTTAAAAAAAATTTTAACTTCTAACTTCTGCTTTTCTTTTTAAATCATTAATTTTTAATTACCTTATAATTTTGTGAATTCATTTTTAAAATGTATTTACTTTTATTGTTCACAGACTGATGATGCACCGAGATTTGTGTGCGAAACGTTCTTAATAAACTATGACCTTCTACTAATGTATTATGGTACCCCCTGAAATATTGTTATATGTATATGTATATACATAAGAGTATATATATTATTATATATATATATATATATATATATATATATATTTATATATACATATGTATTTATACTATAAATATATCACAGCCAAATATATATATGTATTTATATATATATATCTATATATATATAATATAATATATATATATATATATATATATATATTATATATATAATCTATACATAATCATATATAAATATATTACATATACATATATATATTTATATATATATATATATATATATATATATATATATATATATATATATGAGTCCATATCACATTACCCCCGTGATTCATATACATACATCGAGCTACAAATGTCCTTTAATATCTAATTCACTCTACCTCGGAATTAATATATTTTCATATATGCTTAACCAATAGGGATTTTATTAGGCGATAATAGAATTGTCGGCGGCAAGTCGCGAACATAGGACACCATACAAATCCAGGAACGGGTAAAAGCTTCACTGACGTTCCTAGATTTGTATGGTGTCCAATACTCTGTTTTTTTTCATCTGTCCATCCGCCTGTGGTGCTTTTGTATGGGAACACTGCGTCCCGGGCTTTAAATAGTTACGCCACCTGTAAGTTTTTTATTTAAGGTAAATAAAAGGATATCTGGGTGTACATTTGCAACTGAAAAGTGCTTTAATAATTTAACTGTATTCGAATTACACCGTTAATATGTCGAAATAGGATATTATTATCAATCGTTAAATGTAAGCTAAATGTAACTATCTAAAGCCCGGGCCGCAGTGTTACCATACAAAAAGACCACAGGCGGATGGACAGATGAAAAAAAACAGAGTATAGGTTCGCGCAATTCTATTATCGCCTAATATGAAAATATGAAAATATATTAATTCCGAGGAAGAGTGAATTAGATATTAAAGGACATTTGTAGCTCGATGTATATATATATATATATATATATATATATATATATATATATATTATAAGTATATATATATTATATATCTATATATATATATATATATATATATGTATATGATACATATATATATATATAATATATATATATATCTATATATATATATATATATATATATATCTATATGTTTATATAACTATATATATATATATACTATATATATATATATATATAATATATATATATATCTATATAATATGTTTTTAGATAAATAACAACACACACGCACACACTACACGCACAGCCAACACACACACATCATATATATGCCGGCTGGGCAAACGTGCCTCACGCGTCTCTGCCCCGGAAACTAAACTAATTTGCCTTTCCACCCAAAGTCCGTCAAAAATATGGAAGGGTCCTTGTTGCATATTCCTTTTTTCTCCAGTAACTTTTCTTTTAAGACTTTCTGTGGGTAATCTGGTGAGTTCTGAGTTTTCATTGGTATACTACGACTCTGTACTGTTTCCTGAATGGCATATACCGATTAAATACATCGATTTATAGATTTATCACTAAAATAAACGAAAATAAAAAGAGGATGAATTGAAACAGTTTAAAAAGAATGAAGCGTTATAAGATTGTAAAGGTATGCTGAAGAGAAGCTTATAAAACATCTCGAAGGAATAATATTTATATATATAATCTATATATATATATATATATTATTATATATATATATATATATATTATATAATCTATATATATTCATGTTTCTTTGTGTAACTGTTACAGAGAGAGATAGAGAGAGAGAGAAGAGAGAGAGAGAGAGAGAGAGAGAAGAAGTTTCAACTTCCTACGTAATGGTCATATATGGTTATTTTGAATACAAAAAGAAAAAAATGAAAAAGTCGTTTATCTAACTCATATTTTGCAAGGAATCCTGTTCCATTTATGACTTATGAACCCTAAAAATAGAAACTAAATCCCATAAGAAACCACTAAAACAACAGCAGGGAAATCAAAGCAAACTAAAAGAGTTTAGAAAATATATTATTATATATATAAATAATTCTCGATATGAAAAATCCTGGACCGCTCGATGAGGTGACTGTCAACTCAGCAAACATTGTTTTCCTGAGTCCATTGACTTTCGGGGCGGGGCGGGGTGGTGGTTGGGGGTGGGTGGGGGATGGGGGGGGGGGGGGGGGGGGGGGGGGTGGGGGGGGGGGGGGGGGGGGGGGGGGGGGGGGGGGGGGGGGGGGGGGGGGGGGGGGGGGGGGGTGGGGCAACAGAGTCCTGAAGTTGTCAAATGAGTTACTACAGGAGGCGAAGTGAAAGCAGTTTCACCCTATGGCGTTTTGCGTTTTTTCCTTCGCTGGCTGATAAAATTCTCTCTCTCTCTCTCTCTCTCTCTCTCTCTCTCTTCACACATATCAAGCACACGCATATTCATGCAATATTAAAGGCTCATTTGCCAGTAATTCCCAACGTGCAGGCGCACGCGCATATTAATCTAAACACAAGCACAGTGCTTTCAAGTACAAATCCTCCCAAGGACTGACCAACAAGCAAGCAATTCCCATCGACTTCTCCCTCTTTCGCAAATGTCAAAAGTCCCGGAGAAGGAGATGGGACACGATAATAAGGCATCAAACTCCATTAAAGGCTCCACTGAAAAGCTCTGTTAAAAGGCTCCTCAACTCACGAAGGGTAGAAATGGGATTTGGCGAAGGGAAGTGTCTTTTATTTCTTCTCTTCTTCTTTTTTTTTTTTTACTTTTGCTTATTTCCTCGTCTTTGTCCTTCATCTGTCTTCTTCCCTCGGTGCCTTCATTGCTTCCATTTCGTTATTTTCCTCGAAGAGCTGATGGGAGAACCCTCACGACGTCTGATGTATATAATCAACACAATTGACGGAAACTGGAGGGTGGAATTCTGGGTTCAATTTCAAACAAAAATTTTTTTTTTTTTATTTGTTTATTTTTTTTTCGATCCTTTCGTCTTAACCGCGAGAATACTTACGTTATCGAATAACGTTAGATTTATGAAAGTGGATTGTAGTCATCTCTTATTTGAACGTTTACTTTTTTATTGACATTTTTTATGAGCCCTTTTATAGAAATAAAAAAAATCACAACAAGAAAAAATACGTATAATTTTTTTAGCCCTTTTATAGAAATAAAAGAATTTGACAAATAACAGGAAAAAATACACAAATGAATAAAATAGAGTGGAGAATTGTTTCTTAACTTTTGTCGAAGGGAATATAAGGACGAGTAAATTTATCTCTCTCTCTCTCTCTCTCTCTCTCTCTCTCTCTCTCTCTCTCTCTCTCTGGTAACAATTTTCTCTACGAATCGTACATTTTAGTTATTTAGATTTTAATTCTCTCTCTCTCTCTCTCTCTCTCTCTCTCTCTCTCTCCCTCTCTCTCTCTCTCTCTCTCTCTCACACACACACACACACACACACACACACACACTCACATGTACGTGCATTCCCGTTGTGGCTAATTAGAAAAAAAGATTGAATATATCAGACTCACGCCATTGGTTATGAACATGGAGAAATGGTTCAATTTCCTTTCCAGTACCAGATAACTTCAACTAAAGTTTACCAATTTCCAGGTTTCCAGGACCCATGACCTTTCAAGAGTTCAAGATAATAGCGTTCGATTTGTTTCCAAGCTCTCCTTCTCGTTCGATAGATACTGTGAGACCTATGCGCAAGTAATTAATTAATCATTTGTTTTTTTTCCTGTCGTTGCTGAGACCTATGTGCACCTCTGGATGTGGGGTGTATACGCGTAACGGTCCTGTTGAGTGACTTACATTGAACTCCTCGTTATATAATTATGGTTTGTTTACATTTTCCAGTAACAGTGCTCATTGTCAAGAAACATCTGACCTACGGTCATTTTTGGCTTAAAAAAATGTTGGAAGTCAACGTAATCTAGAGGACGGAACCTTTCCAAATTCAACGATACCTTAGAAAGGTACTAGATATGAATAACTATAAATGCAGCCCAACAAACCTAAATTTACTAAATTGAGAATAAAGGCAAAGGAAAGATGAAAATATCAGTTGAGAATAAAGGAAAGGAAAAGGGAAAAATAACTCCTTTTGAAAGGAAAGTGTCGGCAGAAATGGTAAGGACGACTACGTGGAGATGAAAGTAACGTCAGTATTTTTACTTCTCGAAAAATATGATTGAAAAAATGGAGAAAGGCGGAGAAAAGGCTTCAGAGGAGAGTAAAAAAAGAAAAGAAAAAAAAAAAAAAAAAAACCAAGAGACGCCTTCTGTTTACTAAACTGGTTTTGTGTAGGTGAGACTTTTAAAGTACTTGACAATGTCGATTCAAAATTCTGGTCACCTGGTAAGAGCTGAAAATGTTCGGGAGACTTTGAATGTCAAGGGTAAGAAAAAAAAGAAAAAAAAATAGACATAGGACACGGTAAGATATTTTTTGGACATATCCTTGATATCAGGGAATGTCTGGATAAAGAGTCGACGATTGTAGAAAGGAAGGGGGTTTAATACAGATCTCATATTATTTGGTTTAGAGGTAACACAAAATGATTCGAAATTGTTGATATAAATTGTGAAATTAAAAGTATTCTTTATAAGGATATAGTAAGAATTTCAACGATAAGTTAGTTTTAGAACTAAAAGGATTTGAGATAATGAAGAGAAAAGGCACTCAACTAAAAACCTTCAGATATTTCCTTATTGTATATAAACAAAAATTGATACTAAACGAATAGGAAGTTAGCGTTGGAGGAACAACTTCAAAACTGAATACTGCAAACGAACAATTAAGAGTAAGGATACACTGGGGAAGAATACATCTAAAGCAAATAGAGGCTGAATGAAGAAACTGTCAAGAATTTCTCCGAGGAAAGTTAGCACATATAAAGGAAAAATTACATATTGGCAAACTTGACCACAAGCTTTACGCATGAACCAAAAATATTAGGTTACGTCCTAAAATAAAGCTGTTTTACTGGATATCTCATTCCTATATCACAAAAGGGGTGAAAAGGCTAATATTAGCCTCCAGGATATTTCAAGAAATGCCAGAAAAATGAGCACTCATGGAAAGTAATCATTTTGAGAAATTGGTGCCGAGATGACACCACTGACGTAACTGCTCAATTACAAACCGACTACGATCTTTACGTTGATTAAAAATGGACTTGAATTAAGAGATACAACGGTTTCTTCTCCCTCACTAAGGTGACGAGTCAGAAAACACCTCACTTGCGCCTTCGATCGTGGAAATAGAACGTTTTCCTCTTTGGCGAATATCTCTCCCAGAAGTCTGATGACGAACATTCCACCCTTGTCATTTTTTCGCTTCTCCTCGCCCAGAGTTTCACGATTTGGAAAACAGATGTGAACGAAGTACACGATGGCAAAGAAAGGTGAAGAATTCCACAGAAAATAGAGATATCTCACTTCTGCTAAGGAAAGGTGGCGAGAATGAAAGTTTATCAGTCACTGCAAATAAACCAAGAGAAAGCATACCAAGAAATGTAAAAAAAATAGCAATTTAAAAAAAAAAACCCTGTAAAAGTAGCAATAAAAAGATCGTCGAGAAAGAGGCAAAGCACAATTCTGAATAGCATCCCGTTTACCTCCCCGAAATGAGCCTCGTCCCTCTTTTTCAGAGTGACAACGAACACCATCTGGGGGATAAATATATATTTCCCTGAAACCATCTGTTACGCTCCCATTGCAGAGAGTGTTACGCTTTTACATTCATCTTTGAACTAGCGGTCGCTTTTGAATTCGTTCAAGAAGGCGATTAATTGTTTCTCTTCTTTTATGGAATATAAACTCTTGGAAAGAGTATGTTATTCTTTTTCTTAGGAATATACGTAAGGGAGAATAATTGGCCATTTGTGAGGTAGAAGGAAATACAGGTGCTATTGTAGTGCTTTCTGCTGACGCCAACTAATACTAAGTTTGATGCAAAGAAGACAAATGATAGAATATATTTCTTAATGATGACAAGAGAAAACAAATTTATCTTTAGCAGTCTATAACGATTAGTTATTGATACAATTGATTAATATCGATATTGTAAATAGTTTCATATTTTCTTTCAACAA
>NC_061101.1:16920199-16940199 GCF_015104395.2 Macrobrachium nipponense | reverse complement strand
TATACAGAAACCAAAACATTATTGGAACTCTTTTAGGCACGAGTACCATTATTGTAAAGATTGGTTATTCATATTTTACGAAAATCACCGACTGACGTACTCTAAATATTCTTAAAAGCCCGCCACCCACCCCTCCCCCCGAATAAAAAAAAAACGAAAAAAATTATTGGAACTCCTTTAGGCAAGAGCATCCTTGTTGTAAATTTTGGACAGTTTTTCCCCAGACTTGGCGAAAACTGGCCCCACGTTCTCCGAACCCGAACTAATTTGATTTTCTTTCAAACTCAACGAGATTCGGCTGAAAAAAAAAAAGAAAAAATCCAGGCAATGCATTTTCCTCATAGATTTTTTTTGGAAGATATTTACTTGGCGACATAAAATCGAGTTATTCAATTTGCTCGGAGCTTCAAGAAGCGATGGCAGTTGCCTGGTTTACAAATGAGGAGAGAAAGATTGTAATGGTACATTAATTTCACGTATTTCTTGAACATGAACAACTCTGTCTGGAAGTATAAGTCTATTTCACTCAGCAAAAGGTATTCAAATATAAAAAGAAGAATCCCTTTCAAGACATTTTAAAATTTCATCTTATCACTTTTTAGATTTAGAAATGGGCTGCATTTCTCTAACATTCATGCGTATACATACAAAGATACCTACATGATTATACATAAAATTACTACAGGCAGATGTATACAAAGGCACATAAACAGATTACATGAAATAATGACCAAAAAAAGTTTTATTTTCATTACTTACAAGTGGATAAGGATTAGGTTTTTCTGACCGAATTAGGTTAAAAAAAGTGCCTAAGACGTTGATTAATCAACAGCTGAAGAGATAAAAAAAATGTAGGTACTCAGGTAATTTTTCATTGCTGCTTTTTGGGAAGTTTGGACCATGGGGATAGGGTGTTTGGGGTTGGCGGAAGGGCATACTTATATATATATATATATATATATATATATTATATATTATACTCTATATATCTATATATAATTATATATCAGATATATATATATATATCTCCAATGCAAACTTACAATTTTTCATTGGTGTATATGTTAGCAATTATGAAAGTGCCTTTAATATTTTCAAGAATCAGACTTGAAACGGAATATATCCTGCATTACTGTGAGAAATGCAGCATCAAATTAATGCATAGGTAATGATTATGGGGGATATAGTAAGTGAAGAATTTTCCTACCTAAAATGAAACACTAAAAATGCATCGTGAGTCGAAGAAAATCTTCAAGGGCTTCAAGGTCTGTATGTCTGTTGACTCGACAAACACTTTTCAATTCCATTGACGTTAAGAAGGTCAGGCCAGACTCTTGGTTTGTGGAATTTGTATTTCATAAGAACGCTCCGACGGCAATGTAATCTGGCCCTCTTTGGAATTCTGATGCTGGAAAACAACACTTCTTAGTTGGTTCGCTTCTCTCTCTCTCTCTCTCTCTCTCTCTCTGCCTTTCTCTTTCTACAAGCAGCTCATAAATATATTCTGTTTTACGATTTTAGAGTTCTGGTATACGCTACTATTTTTAGCACACGACCCTGCTGTAACTTTAAAGTTCTCTCTCTCTTCTCTCTCTCTCTCTCTCTCTCTCTCTCTCTCTCTTTATAAGTTATGTCAACAACTAAATTACTATATAATTTAGGTTTCTGAGACATATTTTCCTAATTTTAGCACACGACCACTGGTGTACTTTATAACCTCTCTCTCTCTCTCTCTCTCTCTCTCTCTCTCTCTCTCTCTCTTCTCAGCAACTCTCTATCAACTAAATTCTGTTGTATAATTTCAGATATTTGAGATATGTATTTTCCTATTTTTAGCACACCTATCTATTTCTCTGTCTGTTTGTCTGTCTGTCTGTCTGTCTGTCTGTCTGTCTCTCTCTCTCTCCTCTCTCTCTCTTTCTCTCTATCTGTCATTCTCCCTCTTCGTACAAGATGTGTCAGTGAATAATACCTGTCTTACAATGAATGTAGATAGCTGGAATATATTCTAAAGTCATTAGCACACAAACATTTATGTAGCTTTAAAATTTAGATGTTTAAAAGTGATTTGCTCCGGAATGAATCCATGACTTCATCGGAGCTTCAAAAAAGGAATATTTTCACTGTGACTAAAATGAGCAAAACGGCCTTCCTACGTGATGCCGAGAACCAACAAACGCGATGCTAAAGCGTGTTGTCTAATTAACTACTCCCCAATTAGCGCCAGCTCTTCCAGTGTTTAAACAAGTACTTCAGTCACGGATGGCTTACAAGCCATTTGATTCAACCTAGAGTTTGTTTCCTGAATTTACAGGAGATTGTGAAAGTCAACACATCTTCTTTTTTAATTTACAGAAAATTGCGAAAGTCAAATTAATTTTTTATTTTTTTTTTCTTTTAGCTTTCACGGACGGTTTGCTCACTCCTCTACAAGAAAAAAATATTAACTCTCCACAGGCTGATTTTTTTTTTTGGCCCTTCCCCTCATGCGCTTGGTGTTGGAGCTTTGTAAATCTTGAGTCGTAGGGTGTATATAAATATATATTAGATATATATATATATCTATATGTACCTATTTATATATATATATATATATATATAATATATATATATAATATATATATAGCATGATATATGTATATATATATAAGATATATATATTATTATATATATATCTATATATATATATATTATATATATATAAGATATATATAGATATATATATGTATGTATGTAATGTAGTATGGATGTATGTATATATATATGTAGTAATATTAATATATATATATATATATATATGTAATATAGATTATATATCTTATATATATATATATATATATATATATCTATATATATATATATATATATATATAATATACACACACATACACACACACACGTATATATATAGAAATATATATATATATAATATTATTAAAAATTTTAATTTTAAATATATAATATAATATATATATACACACATTACATTATGTGTGTTGTATGTGTTATGTATATAGTACATATAGAAGGTTCAAGATGGATTACTAACTAACCACACTAAATCAACAGGCGTGTAATCAGTGATCCGTCACTGCTGCAGCTGTGGGCCGCGGTCTGTGGAAGCTTGAATTTCAATGCAAAACGGCCCCTTTGGTGTGCTTGCTCACGTGGAAACAGGTTCAATCTACGAGATAATAATAATAATAATATAATAATAATAATAATAATAATAATAATAAATAATAATAATAATAATATAATAACAATTATGCCCAGCTGAAAAAAGAGATGGCAAGATGAAATGACATGTCTATTAGATATTAAAGGAGCTGTTAGTTTTGGAACGACCATGAACACTAACGGGGAGAATAGTCCCTTTCTAATTCATAGAGCTGTCACAGCAGAAACTCATTAACACTTAGTGGTATGCAATGACACGTCATTTCAAAATAGGAATAAATTAATGCTCACTTTGAGGCAGGGATTCTTTACAAGAGGGAAGCAGACAAATACTGCAATATTCGTAAGCGGACTCCTCCTTAATTAGATTGTCACATAAAGGTTGCAGAGGGTTATTAGATAAATAGATTTGTTGCTTTCATGCACGAGGACATGACTGGCTGAAGAATTCTAAGGATTTAAATAGATAGAGTAAATACAATGAATAACTAAGGTTACAAAGGATAGAGGCTCGCAACGATTTTAAAATTAAGAACAGGGAAGACAATATATTGCCTTAATATTACTGATTTTTGAAAAACTAATGGATAAGCTTTGTGAATAGTTTTCGAAATCTATGTGAACAGCGTTACAAATTGCGGAATTAAACAAACCTAAATAAAGATAAAGCTTGGCGAATAATTTCAAACAGAAATGAACAGTGTACACATTAAGATGACATTTGTTTGCCCAAGTTAGAAACAGAAATTCGGAACGTGTAAATAGAAAATAAGGAAACAAAAAATTTAAGTAAAAAGAGGACAGTTAGAATTTCAAGTCGCTCCCCTTTCCCTCATTAACCTGTACTAAATGGGCCCCATGGTCTTTCTTACAGTGACTGAGAACCTCATCTTCGGGAGGAGTTATGGAAATTGGTCCAATGATTGTTTTTAGTTAGTGGATTTTTTTCTCTTGACGTATGCGCCCTAAAAAACTGGAGTCAAATACACAGGAATTCATGATCTTCATTTGAAGTAGTTATTACGAATTATGTAAGGCCAATAAACTGAGTTGAATACAACAGGAATTCATTCTTCTTTTGGTTGTAGTTATTACAGAATCCTAGTGACATAACTGCAGTTCATACACAGAAATAATTATTCTTTTGGTGTAGTTATGACCGAATTTTTAAGTGCCATAACCGGAGTTGAAATACACAGGAATCATTTCTCCTTTGGTTGTGTTATTACAGAATTCCTATGTGCCCTAAACTGCAGGTGAATAAACAGGGAATTCATCTTCTTTTGGCTGTGTTATTATACAGAATTCTTATGTGCCATAAATTGGAGTTGAATAACAAGCGAATTCATTCTTCCTTTTGGTTTGTAGTTATACAGATTTCCTATGTGCCATTAAACTGCAGTTGAATACACAGGAAGTTCATTCTGCCTTTGGTTTGTAGTTATTACAGATTCCTAATGTCCATAAATTGGAGGGAATACACAGGAATTCGTTCTCTTTGGCTGTAATTATTACAGAATTCCTATGTGCCCTAAACTGGAGTTGGATACACAGGAATCATATCTTTTCTCTGTATAATATAACAGAACTCCTACTTGCATCATAAACCGTAGTGTGAATTACACAGGAATGCATTATTTTTTTGGGCGGTACTTATTACAAATTTCCTATGTGCCATAGACTGGAGTTGAGTACACAGGAATTCTAGTTTATTTTTAATGTGCTAATGGAAAGACCTCCAAAAACTACATACAGAACAAAAAATAACATCATTATACATAATGAATTTAGGAAATACTAACAATTTCAGAAATATTCCAAAGTTTAAATCCTTACAATGAAACTTTACCCAATTAAAGTGATGTATTCAATAATAATCTCTCATGCAGTTTTTTTCACAATATACATTTCTTTTCCATTCATGAACAGAATGATTCAATAACTAATCGAAAGGCCAAGGAAATGAAGATTTTTTAATTACTTTTGTATTTTATTTATCGGTATCTATATACTACCGAAGAAACAATTGAAATTCTTGTCTTGTGTTACACGTTAAGCTGAAGATTCCTACCAGCATAGGAAAGGAATAAGTGAACAGAGAATTTTTTTGTATAACTATTATCGAAATTATTAAATCTTTATAGATCATCTCGTTAAATTTGTTTTTGAGCCTGAGTTTTCCATACAATTATTTTTTCCCATCCTTTCTCTAATACTATACAATTCAGGTTTAAATAATATAGACTTGATCTCGTGCTAAGTCAGGCTTATTGCTTGCTGTTTAGAAGTCTACTTTTAAATCAAGGAAAAACGTGATATAATTCTCTCTCTCTCTCTCTCTCTCTCTCTCTCTCTCTCTCTCTCTCTCTCTCTCTCTCTCTCTCTCTCTCTCTCCTTTTTGATACGCTTCAGTAACTTGAAAACAAACAATGTTTTAAAGCTGTTTATCCCCTCAAGGATTAACCCAGAAATTTCTATACTGGAAGGTGGACTCCGCTTGCAAAACATGAACTTCTGAGTTTAATCTTTATTTTCACCTCTCGTAAGAAAGAAATCAATGAAAGTTACCTGCAAAAATGAAGAAGAAGAAGAAGAAGAAGAAGAAGAAGAAGAGGAGGAGGAGGAGGGAGAAGAAGAAGAAGAGGGAGAAGAAGAAGAAGAAGAAGAAGAAAAGGGAATATCATTGTCAGTTAGAGCAAGAAGCCTCAGATATTCGGCGGCAAATTCCGCCTGCAACGGACGCCAGTATTTCATAAATGGATGAGCTCATGCACTTTGGAAATGAGAAAATATAAATAGACCTTGAAGGGAAATTCCCTATTTCCTCTGGAATTATTAGTGGTACAGAATGAGGAGAGAGGGAGAAGAAGAGAAGATGACGAGAGAGAGAGAGAGAGAGAGAAGAGAGAAGAGAGAGAGAGAGAGAGGAAGAGAGTGGGTGTTTGAGGTTTGATGATATTATTTAGTCTTCGACTGGTCATCACTGATAAGTCAGCAAGGTACTTTGACCATATTCATTTATTATATTATATTCTTATTTATTATTATTATATTATTATTATTATTATTATTATTATTATTACGCTTTCACTCCCGGTTATTCATCTGTCCTCTTGTCAGTCATTCTCTATGCCTGTCTGAAACTTGGCAATTAACTCATTGGGCGACTTTTAAATCATTTGCATGAAAGGCAATTATAGAGACTAAATATTGAAGTCCACGGAGAAATATTTAATTGCTTAATTACGTGAAAAAAATGAAACAACTTTGAAGATAATTTTTACATGGCAGTCTCGAAATCATTAACTATTTGGGAAGCTTCAGTCCCAGGTTAGGTCAAAGGTTAAAAGGTAAAATTCTGTTGGTATCTTTCTATTGCTAGCAATTCTATTGCAGTGTCTCCAAAGCATAGGGACAAGGGAGAGTATTTTGAGGAATGAATGTTTCACAGCTCAGGTGCATATTCCCGGTGTCAATATCTTTGAACAATTAACTGTGAGAATTTTAACCTTGAAAAGGTAAATATTTGTGGTAGCCTGCACCTAATGGTTACTTTTAGCAACGAGTAAGGTTTATGACGGAAGGTTAAAGTTGAAGGTAACTTGTCATTATCAAGATTGATATTTAATGCCGGAAAGACCAATGCAATAAAATGTAAGAATTTTGATTTAATTTCCACTTATATAAACTAGAAGCTGAAAGCTACTGAGCTTGTTCATATTAAAGTGCTCTTAGGGAGATATGCTCTGTACTGCCTCTTTTCCCATCATTCTTTCCTTTTCGAAGTGAAAGGCTCTTAGGTTTCCAGGTTGAAATTGAATGTGAATACGAATTTCTATCGTATGTCAAAGGCATTTTCGGCCCAAATTAACTTTTGTAAAAAATAGAATCTATAATTCTCTGTTATCTTAAAAATTGTTCGAAACGACACAGCCTTTCTAACTCCTTTATGATATCTGTAGCGTAAGAACATTAATCATTAGCTATTCTTGTTTATATAAAAGATGCTTATTTATCAATTTACAGACGAACTCCAGATAAAAGGGAATAATATCCTTCCTTCACATAATAGTAATAAAAAGTCTAGAGAGAGAGAGAGAGAGAGAGAGAGAGAGAGAGAGAGAACAGCTGTATACAACATTCAAGATCTTTCTCGACTCATTTTCACTTTTCCTTTTTTTGTTTCAGCTGGTTTTTTGTAGCCTTTTTTATATATAATTTTGGTGGCAGCTTCGCCCGTTCCTCTCATAATCCTTTCAATTGGATAGAACAGTTCTGGGGGGATTCATAATTTATCCTGAAAAATCCTCGGCTGCCAACGGACGGATGGTGGGGAGCACAAAAAAGATTAGAAAGATTTAATAGATTTCTGAGACTTCTGCTTACTTAAAACTCATATAGAGAAGTCGTTACGAAATGATAGAAGCGCCCTAGGGGAAAGGGATAAAATGATTTCTGTTGAAACTCATTTTGATAAATGAAAGTAGATTAGACGTAGGAAAAAAAAACCTGCTTTCTTGTATCATTTAACAGCATATACTCATGATTAGATATATCAGTAACATAGATTGAGCAATTGTAATATATAGAGCGGGAGTTGGATGCTATATTCAGGACAATATACAGGTATGATAAATATGGAATCGATGCCACGTTCTTGGAAGTCCAAAATGACAGGTTTCTTATGTTTATTTTGGGAAGGTCTTATGTATACATAAAATGGTCTTATGATCATTAAATCAATGTTTTGGATTCTGCTTGATATATATAATAATATATATATATATAATCTATATATATAATATATATATAAATAGATATCTATATATATATATATATATAAATAGTATATATATATAGCTATATAGCATATAATAATATTATAATAATAATATTGTACGATATAGGGCCTGAGAGAAGCTAGATAAGTAACGGAAATAATTGAGGATGCAAGAGGGAATTGCTGAACTTACCATAAACTGATAGCTATAATTTCTTCTTTAGAGGGAAGGTCGACAGGAAAACCAGCTCGTTACTTTTAAAACTATTATTTACAAAAAGGCCCGTGATGCCTGGAGAAAAGTATTTAAATGATATTGGCCCCACCGTTGGTGGCTTATAGTCTCATTCAATTCAAGCTGATTTCATTCACTTGGGTTTAAGCACACTTGCGGCAGAGGACGGCACGTGACTCATGGAATCTGGCAAAAGAATCACCAGAGTAAACGAGTAAAAGGAAAAAATGACTTCTTGCTTTGATTAATTAAAATTCCTAATACTGGGGAGAAGGGACTTTTAAGGTTTCACTGAGTATGCAATGACTCCATGGTCTGGGACGATTCACACAAAGGGGAAAGCATGCGGCCATTGAGCAGTGAGAGGGAACAAAGGGATGAATTCCTTTGTTGCTGGAAATGAATTGGAGAATGAGATCACAATGAAATAGTGGGAAGAGACTGGCAATTGCTGGTCCACAAGACGTACCTGGATGCCGTGTTCAGTGTGGACCTTTGAAGAAAATGTGGCTCTTTGTAGGAATAAGTATGGGGGCCCCTTTGTCTGAGGCCGGGTCATCGGGCGCGCCACTCACGACCTGGGTATAGGCTAACTTTGGGAGGCTGGCAATTTGACTTCTGTCCGAGGACACGTTCTCGCAGCGACGAGACAGAATTCAGTTGGGTTGCTTGGGGGGGTTGGAGGTCGCGTAACCCCCACGATCAAGGCAATCCTAGAAAACAAGCATAAGCAGCAGAGGGAGTCACAGGAAAGAGAGCTAAGGTATAGGTCTAAGAAGTACCAATAGGAATACACCCTTCCCTTTTACATAGTCCCTACAGCTGATAAAAGACTCTTTTCCCCCAACTGGGGAACTTCCTATCTCAGATGGCGGGTTTTGGAGTTTCCCGCGGTTACCAAAAACAGCTGATATGCTAAGAAATGGATTGCCGTTTTCCAAAATCGAATTAATTAATTAAATTGCGGCGTAGAACGAACGATCTAAAAAATGTCACAGCTCCCCCTGTTAAGAAGGCATGCACTCCTTTCGGGTGTGAGAGTTCTTGGCTTAAATACATTGATTGTCTCGACTACCCGTTCTCTACTCCCAACTTTAAGTTTTTTTGAGCAGCGATACAGCTAACTACAGTGGCCTACCTAAATTAAGGCAAGATGCTAAGTGTACTACTTAATTTAGTGATGTGTCTAGCCTAATTAATAACTACGGGTTGTCTTGTGACGACAGTCTACTCTACCCTAGATAAGGTTACTTGAAAATTAACTTGCTACTAACCTAAGGCCCTTAGTACTAAATCATAGCCTAACCTAATCAATACAGTTAAATGAAGACGCAATCATTCCAGAGTGCTGGTACGCACAGCAGTAGTTCGCGACGGAACTGTTAAACTACATAAGAGAGGTAATGATGCCGGGGGATGATGAGTGGTAATTTACCAGGGGGGAAATGCAATGAGGTAATTATATTTTAAGTGAGGGTGTATTACAATGGCTAGGGTTAGAGGTTAGTGCTAATGGCAGAGGATCGGCCCTGGGTGGGGGGGGGGTGGGGACTCCGTCTCTGGGTAGGTGCCAGGATCACTCTGCAATGAATGCGACACTGTACCTCGGGCACAGGTGTCAAGGAGAGCATGGGCTCTTTTGTTAGTTATGTTAATGACGTCCTTCTTCTTCTCTCTTCTTATTCCTCCAGGACCGGCTATACCAGTCCTTGGAGTAACGGAGGCCACCGACTCTGGGGAAAGGCCAGAAACGCGGGCAGGAGCAGAGGCAGAGTGGTGTTTTTTGACGGCGGGGGGCTAGCCTGAGGGGATTGCCAGGGAACACCCTACTCGGTATCTGCAGCAACAGTTCGTAGGGGATGGAACCTACTGAGGGGAGGCCCTCACTCGCTGCCTGCGAACAGATGTCGTAAGGGGGAAAATCCAGGCTGCCACTCCTGGTCGGGCAGTTCCTGGTTTTCCAGAGGAGGTACAAAGGTAGGTCTGCCGGAGTAATCCTCGGGCGACAGAGGTAAGGATTGAGAAAGGGAAATAGTGATTGGCCATGGGCTGTGGTAATCTCCATGCGTTGGAGGATCTACTGTAGGAGGATCCTGGATAAGGGTTTAGGCGCCGGCGCTAGCTCGGGGCCAGGCGGCAGAGGTCAAGTTCAGTGGTGGCTTCTACGTCCAGGCTGGACGGAGCTTGGCACTGCTCAGTGCTGCCAAGTGCGTATGGCAGAGAGTGTGAGGTCGGACTGGACCTGTGCGGGTACCGGAGGTGCAATACCTCTCAGCGTGCCCGTTGGAAATGGGAGACAGAGGCTCCTGTCTCTGGTTGAAGGCTAGGCCTTGTGGAAATGGACAGTGTCCGCTGCTGATAGTCGGCTAGGGCACCTAGCCAATTCGTGGAGTTGCCCTATTACGTTCAGGTTTTGCCAACGGAACTGGTGAATGGTCAATCTCCCTCCATGGTAACGGGGGAGACTGTTGGTGGGATCGTACTTCGGAGGAAGTAGAATTGCGATGGCTCATTGCTTTGTAGTGATTTGTGGTGGGGCTAGGACCCATAGGCTTTTTGAATTTGAGGGAGACTTCAGGTCCTTCGCCCAGGAGGAGGTCAAATCCTCCGGGATGTAGCTTGCAACTGCAAGTGTACAAAACTTTGGAGAAATGACGGTCGGGGTGACTCTCAATTGCACGGTTGGAAAAACAGCTGATTATGGTTGTACCTCCGATGGTGATTAGTTGTCGTCTATGACGGTAGCCCTCGGGGGATTCTGTCTTCCCGATCAGGGAGATTTGAGCGCCAGAGTCGTCGTAGGTCTGGGACGTGGCTGGCTGATAATGACTTTGGAGGGGTGCAACATGTAGAGGGCCCCTAGCGGGGGGTCCTAGTGAAGAAGGATTGGTTACGGCAATTGCGATGAGGAATATTGCAATTAGCGCATACCTCCGTAATTGCAGATCAATGTGGACCTTGCGGCCACCAGTCTCGGCAGAAAAAGTGTTCCAGAACCTTTTCCGTGGCATGGATGATAAGGCCGAGATGGCCCCACAGGTTGCGAATCTGCGGAGTCACCAAGGCTGGCAGTGTGCTCTGCGACAGGTGAAGAAGAGTCCTCTCTGGCAGTGATGTGACGTGGGGAGGTTAAGGGAACCTCCGTTGAATCACCCTCGGAAAGCAATTTCGGGGTAACTGGTGGGCTTAACCTCTTCCAAAAGGGAGGAGGTGGTTTAGGCGGTAAAAAGTAAAAGACTGGCAGGATGCGGCAGGAATTTCTATCTCCGGCACTGGATACAGGACCAGGCTCACAAATGAGAGGATGTCAGGCTGACCAGAGACGCGGGACTAAGAGAGACAGGGGGGTGCAGGGCTGGAAGCTGGCAGAGTGGCTTGAGCTAGGATACTCTCCTTACGGGCCTTCTCCCGCTTGATGTCGAGTTCCTTCTCCTTGAGGAGCGAGCTCATGCTTTTCGCTTTCCTCTTCCCTTGCCTTCCTTTCTGCTTCCTCTTTCTTTTCTCTCTGCTTCTCCGGCTTTTCTCTGGTTTTCCCTTTCTTCCTTTTCTTGTGCAGAGCGGCGCCGCGGCAGCCTGCTGCGCCTTTCATCCACTGGTCTAGTGCTGTCCAGTGTAACCAGCCTCCTTGCCCAGAGTTATGAGGGCTCCGAGCTTTCTCTAGCTCTCTGGCAAAGAAGTCGCGGGAAGGGTCAGGGGAAGACATTTCCACCTTAGGCTGCAGTAGAGGCTCGGAGGAAAAATGAAAATAATGGCCAGGAAAGGGTACTGAATGGAATAAGGAGTGCCTACTGTGGAAAGTGGCACTCACTTGGAAATGGGTTCTGCTGACGTGGTAAGGAAAAAGTCTGAAAAGACTGGGGTGCTCGGTGGCACTTTGTGGATGGCACCTTCTGATGAGGTGAAAAAAATCGAATGCAGTGTGCGGCGTTACGTCACACACTAAGGGCGTTCCTAAGTTGGGAGACGCTGGAATGGGCTACCTGTAGGTCCAATACAGGTGCACGGCACTTATGGAGGAGGCGTTCCTTGGTTCAGTGATCCAAAAATGGTGGATCTCTATAATGAATGAGCGTTCCGTAGGACGGACACGCAGGTAATAGGGCTACCTGTACGTCTGTACAGGTGCGCGCACGGCACTTATGAGGAGGCGTTCCTTGGGCAGCACTAGTAGTGCTGGTATTGCGGCACTTTGGGAGAGCGTTCCCTAGGATGGTCCGAAAGATCACTGATCCTCGTACACGGACATTAATGAATTGGGCGTTCCGTAAGGCACGGACACGCAGGTTTGTCAGCACTTAGGGTCTGTATTGCGGCACTTCTGGGAGGCGTTTCCCTTGTTGAGTGTCCGAAGGATCACTGACCCTTGTACGGACACACAATAATTATTTGGGCGTTCCGTAAGGACGGACACGCAGGTTTAATGGCTACCTGTACGGTGCCTGTACAGGGTGCAATGGCATTTATGGAGGCGTTCCTTGGAGCACTGGTATCGTGCTGGTGTGTCCCGGACACTACATGCAGTATACTTAAATATACTGAAGTGAAATGGCACTGCTCATGGCAGAGTGTTAATAGTGGAAGGGAGAGAAAGTAAAAGGTGGGAGTACTTCAGCAGCCAGTCGATGGACAGTGTCAAGAATTAGTGGCACTGTAAAAATGGTAAGACCTGACGTGCACTGGTGGTGGGCCAGTCCTAAACTGGTAACGACTTCCCTGTCTGGAAGTAATGAATTTGCGTGGCACACTGTGCGAATTGTGCTTGCGGTACACGCAAGTCTTTGGGATAAAAATGAAACAAGACCACTCGGGCAACGACAGGTAATGGAAATTCTAGAAATGCTCAGTCACTCGCTGAAGTACTCGATAAAATGGAATAAATAAATGCTTGCAAACTGCAATGGACACAGGCGCGTACGTATCACGCTGTGTAAATGAAAAGACACAAGAGACTAAAATAATGTTAATTCTGTATGCTATAATAATGTAAGATGTAGTACTCTTGGCTTCGTGGAATACTGTGTTCTGGTTTTCTCTCTCTCTCTCTCTCTCTCTCGGAGAGGGTGAAAAATGATATATGATGAACTCCCTTATATTGGAATTGAACTACTAATGTTAGTTTAATATGACGCAACTTGCGTTAAATGATTTACTTACGTTAACGTTTTTAATGAAGAAGTTGCTTTTTGGATAACGTTTTTATGAAAATGATAACGCGCTCGTGGTGAACGATTTTTTACGTTAATGTTAGCGGCTTGCGCTTATGAAATGATTTGCGTTTCAATATGAATTTTACAAAGACGCGTTTTACGTTAACAATTCTTGCAAGTGACTCTACTTTTAAGGTTTACGTTAACTTTACGTAAAGGACAAGTGAAAAATTACGGTAAGGATTTTGAAAACGATGTTAGCAAACAATTGTAAATGAGTTACGTTAAGTGAAATGAAATTTTCGCTCGTCAGCGCGCGAGTGAGCGATGCGAGGTGAAACACATGAGGCGAGAAGAGCGGGTTGGGTTAGCACCACGGTGCGAAGGCAATTTCACAACACAAAATACTACTTTCTTATTCAAGGCGAATTACGTTAATTTCTCTGGCAGGACGATAGATACTAGTACCGAGATCGATATTATTTACCTTAAAACTTCGAGACTTACGTTACTTTGCTTAAATTGTTTAGGTAATGTTTAAAGGGATAAAAACATGGCTGCCGCTGTGAGCGAAAAACGAAACGAAACTGGTTGAGACCGCGCAGGCGCAAAATGCTCTAAGCTGAATTTAAGCTGAGAGCGAGGTAAGCGGGTTACCAACACTTGGAAACTGAAAAACTAAGTTAAAAATGGATTCCCTAACATATCACAGACAAAAGAATTGTAACACTCTTTTGCCGTAACTATTAGTAAAAACACTCCTAACTAGCTAGGCTTCTAATACAGCAATAAACCCTGGCAAAGAAACACTTCTAGTTTGATCTGGTTCTTTCTGGCATCTATCTGCACACGTGTTAGTGCTCGTTCGACAACAATGCGATTTACAAAAATAGAATTCGCCTCGCGCTCTCCCGCCGTTTCAATATAATAATATTTCTTACCTTCACATTTGTTTAACACACTTCTACAATAAAAAAATACTTAAACGTACCTTAAGCTAACATTGGTTACAGAATAATCATATTAATGAATGGAATACCTACCGTGAGTCAGTGTGTCTTCTTTCCCTGCAAGTGTGCTTGATTTACGCTTTGTAAAATAATTTACAGTTTACGTTACAACGGATAACGCGATTTACAAGCTTTTTTTAAAGCAAGCTAGGTTCATATCCTGGCAAGGTCGCCAATGTTACGTATATAGGGCCTTGAGAGAAGCTAGATACGGTAAACGGAAATAATTGAGGGATTTTCAAGAGGGAATTGCTTGAACTTACCGTAAACTGATAGCTATTAAGTTTCTTTCTTTAGAGGGAAGGTCGCCAGAAAAAACTCAGCTCGTTACTTTAAAACAAAACTATTTATTTACAAAAAGGCCCGTGCTGGCCTGGAGAAAAGTTAAATGATATTGGCCCCCACGTTGGGGCTTATAGTCTCATTCAATTCAAGCTGATTTTCATTCACTTGGGTTAATGCACACTTGCGGCAGAGAGACGGCACGGGGACTCATGGAATCTGGAAAAGAATCCCAGATTAAACAGATATAAAAGGAAAAAATAAAAAGACTTCTTGCTTTGCTTTGAATTAATTCTCTTAATACTGGGGAGAAGGAACTTTTAAGGTTTCACTGAAGTATGCAATGCACTCCATTGGTCTGGGACGATTTTCACACAAGGGGAAGCATGCGGCCATGAGGCAGTGAGAGGGAAACAAAGGGATGAATTCCTTTTGTGCTGGAAATTGAATTGGGAGACCATGAGGATCACATGATAATAGGTTGGGAGAGACTGGCAACTTTGCTTGTTTCCACAAGACGTACCTGGATGTCGTGTTCAGTGTGGACCTTTGAAGAAAATGTGGCTCTTTGTAGGAAAGTATGGGGGCCCCTTTTGTCTGAGGCCGGCCTGGGTCATCGGCACGCCACTCCACGCCCTGGGTAGGCCTAACTTTGGGAGGCTGGCAATTTGACCTCTGTCCGAGAGATCACGTCTCGCAGCCGACTGAGACAGAATTCAGTTGGGTGCTTGGGGGTTGGTTTAGTCAGCTTAACCCCCCACGATCAAGGCAAATCCCTGGAAAAACAAGCATACAGCCAGCAGAGGGGTCACAGGAAAGAGAGCTTAAGGTATAGGTCTAAGAAGAAGTACCAATCTGCCTACACCCTTCCCTTTTGAGATACGTCCCTACAGCTGATAAAAGACTCTTTTCCCCCAACTGGGGAACTTCCTATCTCTAGCTGGCGGGTTTTGGGTTCCCGCGGTTACTAAAAAATCAGCTGATATTCTAAAGAAATGGCTGCCGTTTTTCCAAATCGAATTAATAATTAATTGCGGGGTAGACGAACGATCTATAAATGTCGCTATATATATATATATATATATATATATATATATATATATCTAATATATATATATATATATATAATTATATATAATATATATATCTATATATATATATATGTGCGTGTGTGTTATGTATGTATGTATAACTGAATCACGAAAATTGGAACGTGATAAATATATAAATAAAGCTACGAAGGAGAGTGAAACACTTTCCTTAGTGGCTTTTGACTTTATGTATACATTTTATACATATATATACATACAAACATACATATATACATTCTACTTACGAGATACTTTCGACAAACTTTTCCACTTCCGCCATTAAAAAAAAAAATAAAACCTTAACGTAAAAAAAAAAAACTGAATGAAAAATTTCTTTCCCGTTTTCAAACGCCGATTTGACAATCGATGAAAAACGAGCTCTGACACTCCTATGACGGTGTAATACATAAGGCCCCGCCTCCAAGACCGACGAGGGAATAGCAGGAATTCCTAATCTGTCTTCTTCCTCTTCTTCGAATTTTCAAAGGACTGTGCTGGGAATCGTGTCGACAGGGATTTGGGAATCGGGGGGTTGAGTGCTCTTCATGTCGCGGTTTTATTCTGTGTTTGTATGTATGTATATACATATATATATTTATATATATATATATATGATATATCATATATATATATATATATATATATATATATATATATATATATATATATATATATATATATATATATATATATATATATATATATATAGTATATATTTACATTTACATGTACATATATATAAATATATATATATATATATATATATATATATATATATATATATATATATATATATATATATATATATATATATATTTGTGTGTGTGTGTTTATATATAAATATGTATATATATACGTACATGTATAGATATGTATGTATGTATATATGTGTGCGCCCATACATACTTACATATATATTAACAGACAATCGTACATATATGTATTTACATGCAAATATAATGCATTAATTAAAAAGAATTGATGAGGTTAAACGAAACGATCATCACACAACATATAACCAGTCTGAATAACAAGCCAGCATAATAAAGGTCACTCATCTCCGGAGGGCGAAATTGTATTCAGAAAATCAGGCAGACTCATATCACTCGTTTTTCATCCTTTCCCAGGTGACTATTACCCCTAATTAGTGCTAATTGATGCATCGATTATCATAAGAGCGCGGGAAATGAATTCTTTTAACGCGCGAAAGATTTCAATTTTAAAACTCGTCAGGTAAAATGAAAGAACGACTTTTTTTTTTCGATTTCAATATAATGAAATATTATTCCTAAAAAGGTTGGAAAGGTTTAATTGTACGTTTTTCCAGAATCTAATTAGTCATGAATGGTCTGAGAATATAGGAAGTAACCAAATAAATAATTGATAATTGTTGAATATTGAATATGCTGGGAATGCAATCAAAGACAGAATTTGCAGGCACAATTGCCTATCTTAAAAATTCACGGGATCGATCCTAGACGGCGAGAAATGATTGAGACCCATCTTCTGAAAAGTATGTTCCTCCTTTGTCTTCAGAACACAATCACTTGGGGAGAGAGGAGAGAGAGAGAGAGAGAGAGAGAGAGAGAGGTTAACTGCTACTTCTAAACATGCTCCATTAATGAAAGAGAGAGATCCTGTTACCTAAATCGTGAACCTGCCTATTAAAAGGGGAACTATACTTCTTTTTTGTTTACCTGTTTACTACCTGGAATTAACTCGATAAAAAAAAACCGACCTCCTCAAGAGACTTCGTTAAATTCCTTTTTAATAGATCATGGGGCTCGAATCGCAGATAATCCCATTAGGGAGATGATTGGCTTAATAACATTTACGAGAAGGGAGACTGTATCGCTTGTGTAAGCGTATGTGTGTTTTTTGTGTGTGTAGGTGTGTGAGTGTATGCACATGAAAGTATTTGTAAGGGTGGTGAATAATTTGATGACACTTAAAGATACAGGCGGAGAATGAGCTGGTTGTTATCGAATTGGTAAAGGGATGCTTACTATTATTATTATTATTATTATTATATTATTATTATTATCATAGATAACAATGATATATGACGATATGGGGAAGCCTGCCATAATATTATCATTATTAGTATTATCATCTCCATCACCATTATTATTATTATTATTATTATTATTATTATTATTATTATTATTATTATTATTATTATTATTATTATCTGTACCTTGAAGTGGAGTTTAATTTAAAGTAAAGTCTACTTTATATACAATTCCTTTTCTGGAAGCTCACATGATATTTGTCTAATATTCATTTCATTCTATAGAATGGATAAGGTAATGAAATGGTAATGTGAAGAATAAAAATTAAAGATATTACTTACAACCAAAACATTTTATTTATATGAAAATGAAATTTGAAATCTGTCCATTAATGTCTTGTAGCTTTATGCGTTTCAGTTAATGCAATCTGGTTCAGTGCAGAACGACCTCTCTCTCTCTCTCTCTCTCTCTCTCTCTCTCTCTCTCTCTCTCTCTCTCTAGAGGTGCCTCCACATGAGGCACCTGCGGCAACCCGAACAAGATGTAAGGTCTCTCTCTCTCTCTCTCTCTCTCTCTCTCTCTCTCTTTCTTCAAGAAATGGTAGAATTTCCTCTTGAGCTGAGCACGGAGACATCTTCTGCTACTATGGCGAAGTTACAAGTTATCAATCGAAGCTATTATAATTATTTGGTAGCATTTGCGTCATAAAAAATCTGTTCCAAGTTGCAATGAAATGACATTGCTAACAATTACTTCACAAAAAAATATTTCTAGTTGCAATGAAGTAACATTTGCTGGCAATTACTTCACAAAACATTTATTCCTTGTTGCAATGAAGTGACGTTACTAACAATTACTTCACAAAACATTTATTCCTAGTTGCAATGAAGTGACGTTGCTAAAAATTACTTCACAAAACATTTATTCCTTGTTGCAATGAAATGACGTTGCTACCAATTACTTCACAAAATATTTATTCTTAGTGGCAAACAATTCAATCTTAGTCGCAATGAAGTGATATTAAAAAAAACAAAAAAAATAAAAAATGACAGGAAATTAATTGCAGTCTCTGACCCGAGGCTGGACTGATCCTGCAAATTAAATTGCACAGTGATGATAAATATGTTTCGATACCGTTCTCATAATGAGATTTTTTTTAGGGGTGGGTGGGGGGGAAACGTGTCAGAGGCAATAGTTTACTTGCTGCTTATCATAATGGACGCCATAATTACTGCTAATGAGGGATAATCATCTCTTTCGGACGCATCGAAACGAGCTGCGTTGGTCGGATGGTTAAGGTAAATTTAAACCATAAATGACTCTGACTTTTTTTTTAGTTTTAGTCAGAACTATGCAACTGAAATTACTGATGCGGTACTGTTTGCATTTATATGGTAATTAGATTTGTATGGATAATTGTTGTTATGATACACCCATAGGCAGTGATTTACACATTCACACACAACACTCACACACACAGTCAATGGCTTTCCACGTTAGCTCAGCTTGTCACCAGCTCATTAACACTGACACGAATAGCAAATTTAATCTGGAAATACCTTAAATGTGCAAGAACATAATAACAGGTGTTATTTTCCTATTTCTACTACGTAAAAATGAATCATCTCTTGACACTAAAACCTTCTCTGTTTACATCAGGTGTCCCTTCGATTAAGAAAGATGAAGTAAGCAAACAAACTTCAAAAGAAGTTGGGAAGTTCATGAGACCAGTCTAATAAGTCCTCGAGAGCGAGGGAATTTCCGATGGCCTATAACTTCTAAATAAACCAACTTTCTATGAAGTGTCTCAGAGACAATGAAAAACAGATGCTTCTACATTGAAAAGGAGAGGTGAAGAATAGATAGATTTTAATAACAACTTTTGATTTTGTATCATAAGTCTTTATAGTGTGTTTGCGATTCATGTTATGTGAAAAGAGCATCCATGGTTTTCTATTTGCACGTTTTACTGAAGACTATATTAAAGTTTGATATTCTGATGTGTCAGAAATGCAGATGAGAAATCATTTGGTTCTTTTGTTTTTAGGTTTCAAGAATTTGTTCGATTGAAAAAATACATATTAAAATTTATCAGTATCACAGAGATTTATGTTTACGCATCAACTCTAATAAATGAGAGTTTCTGTTATAATGCTGTACGAGCCGCGGCCCATGAGACTTTAACCACAGCCCAGTGGTGGTCAGGCGAATATCGTTGTCAGACGCTCGATTATGTCTAACTTTAACCTTAAATGAAATAAAA
>NC_061101.1:16907699-16917699 GCF_015104395.2 Macrobrachium nipponense | reverse complement strand
GGATGCGCATGTTTCTCCTGAAGGTATCATCATGCAAGAAAGGGAAACTTGCAAACATCTTTAGTCTCGATACAGTAGATACGGTGTTGAATGCACCATTTTCTCTGTCAGCAGTTTGTTTAGAGATCTGAAAAAAAGTCGTGAAGGAAAACAATTATTATTAAAAATATTTCACCAGAAAGGATATTTCGTCGTGAAAGCTTATCCAGTTTGATGAGTGAGTATAAGCTCTATGGAGGAGGGTTAAAATAGAGTTTCGTTTAAAATTAAAGAAACACGAGCTATCCTTTCAACTTTTAGAACTGGCCGTGCTGGACACGCCCTTTGTTTTCAATGGCATTTTATATAAGCAGACTGAAGGGATGGCCATGGGATCACCATTGGGTCCAATTTTTGCTAACATCTTTATGTGCTCCCTGAGGAGCGTATAATGGATGAATGTCCCATTAGGTTCCTTCCCCTATTTATCGGAGATTCGTTGACGACACGTTCGCCATTGTTTGTTTTTTTTCGTTATGAATGCCTTGCAGAGTCCTTTCTGGAGTTCGTCAACCGACAACATCCAAACATAAGATTTACTATGGAGAAAGAGGTAAATAACAGGCCCCTTTCCCTTCCTTGATCTTATTGTTTCCAGAGATGACTCAGGCTTTTACACAGGTGTGATAGAAAAAACACATTTACTGGTTTGGGAATGAATTTTTATAGTTCGTGTTTCTTTAATTTTAAACGAAACTCTATTTTAACCCTCCTCCATAGAGCTTATACTCACTCATCAAACTGGATAAGCTTTCACGACGAAATATCCTTTCTGGTGAAATATTTTAATAATAATTGTTTTCCTTCACGACTTTTTTTCAGATCTCTAAACAAACTGCTGACAGAGAAAATGGTGCATTCAACACCGGTATCTACTGTATCGAGACTAAAGATGTTTGCAAGTTTCCCTTTCTTGCATGATGATACCTTCAGGAGAACATGCGCATCCACTATTCAAAAGATGTTTCCGGCTGTGGACTTGAAAATTATCCCCAAAATCCCTTAAACCATTGGATCGCTGTTTAGAGTCAAAGACGACTCAGTCCTCTGCCTTCGTCCAGCGTCGTATATAAATATACTTGCCCGAGATGTGATCACAGGACATACGTAGGATGCACGAGGAGGCTGTTGAAGGTTCGAATTGATTCCCACAGGGGCATAAGCCATAGAACAGGTAGTAGGTTATCTAATCCAGAACAATCCAATATACGGAATCACTCAAAAACATGTAAACATATATTGACAGCAAGGATTTTTCTATCTTGGGCCAACTGCAGAACAACAACAACCTGACAATTTTAGAATCTATAATTATTAAAAAGACTGTACCGTCGTTAAATACCCAAACGTCCTCTGTAAAATTGTTCATAGCCTAGTTTGGGCAGCTGGTCTGCCTCACTGTATTTTTACCTATATTTTGTTAGTTTTACTCTTTCTTTTGTATGGGTAGGTGTTTCTGAAATTTTAGTGAAGTCCTGTACTTTTAAATTTGTCTGACTTTGGAGGTGCTGTTGAATTTTAACTTTTAACTTTTAACTTTTAACTTTTAACTTTTAACTTTTAACTTTTAACTTTTAACTTTTAACTTTTAACTTTTTAACTTTTTACTTTTTCTTTTTACTTTTATTGAGAGCTGTTGCCATGACATTTTTTAATATAAATTAAATTAGATCAATTATTAATGTTCGTAAACTTATATATATTTTTAGCCTTGAAAAATGCGACCTGGAATTCGTCGCGAAAACGTCGGCATAAAATAAACTGTTGAAAGATAAGGATGCCTTTCCCTACTACTTCCTTCGGGATATATCTTCTTTGAGCTCCAGCTCCGGCCCCTATGTGTATATATATATATATATATATATATATATATATATATATATATATATATATATATAATATCTAACATATATATATATATATATATATATATATATATATGTATATTATATATATATATATATATATATATATATATTATATATATATATATATATATATATATATATATATATATATATATATATATATATATATATATATAGTTATATATATATATATATATATATATATATATATATATATATATATATATATATATATATATATATATATATATTCCCAATGCCCAATTATATCTATTAGAATCTGTTTGTTCTCTTTTCTAATACAATCTATATTTCCTAAAAGAACGACCCCTTTCCCGCCTTGCGCATGCGTAGTAGAATACCAGATGGAGTTTTCGCGCATAATACCTTCAGAAGGTGAATAGTTACGATTGAAAATAGGATTCAGTTATTATCAAGCAATTTCCTTGCAAGATTCATATTTAATAAGGCCGCTGGATGCATTGACAAAGAAATTATTTATTCTTGAAGTTTTTTTCTTTTTTTTTTACATAAAGGTTTTATTAGACGTCACCTGTGTTATAGAGTTATTTTCTTTAATTAAAAAGTGAGGGACATATTCAGACATTTCTTGACTTAAAAAAGAATAATTTTCTCTTTCGCACTGATTTTATACTTACAATATATTTGCAACTTGTTAGATTATTTTATTGTTTTTGGTAAGAAATATTAGGAACCACCTGTGTTATAAACTTATTTCATTTCCTTAGCTTGAGAGGATTATACTCAACCACCTCTTGACCTAAAAAGAATAAGTTTCTCTACGAAACTCATTTAATTCTTTTGTTTTCCTTCGCGCTGAGAGAAGGAATTCCACGACTGGGAAATAAATCCCGCCCCATCCATTGTCATCTTATTCCCAGATACCGATTTCCTGAAACGAAAAGGGGGGAGGGGGAGGACCTGGTTAGGGGAAATAAAAATGCAATTTCTTTCTGTAATTGTAAAATATCGCTTCTCTCCTGCCACCTGAACTTGATCATAAATTCCCCGAGAAGGAACAGGTAAAGATTCTTAGGACCGAGTTATGAATTTTAATGAAAGCGCTTGCCCTGTGTTTCAGAAGGGAGATATTACGCTTTGCTTTGGGTTCCGAAGTACAGCTGTTAATTTGATTAGGATGAGTGTGTCTTCAACATGCTTCTGCTAGTCCTGTTTGGATATGTGTGTGTATTTATATTATGATACATTATATATATCTAATATAGATATATATATATATATATATATATATATTATTACCTATTTATTGTATACATATATATATAACATATATAATAGATATATATATATATATATATATATATATTATAGGATATATATACAATACATGTATGCATACATGTATGCATATATATATATATATATATATATATATATATATATATATATATATATATATACATATATATATATATATATAATAATATATAGTTTATATATATATATATATACTATATATTATATATATAATCATATATATATATATATATATATATATATATATATATATATATAATTATATTATATATATATATTTCTTATATAAATATTCATATATATAACATATATATATATAATAATAGGTATATATATATATATATATATATTCTATATATATATAGATTATATATATTATATCTATTAAAGAGAGATCAGAATTGGAGTAGTATCAATGATAATTTGATTTCTCGTTCCTTTTTTTAGTGAGTATTTCATGCCCATATATATTTACACTCACACACACACAAACACACACACACACACACATATACATATATAGTGAGAATGAAAGATAGATATATAGTCAAACAGATACTAGAAGACGCTCAGACATAAAAATCAATCCGGTAGAAACCCCTAGCCCGAAAAAAAACATTGAAGAAGAAAGTCTTATTCATGTAAGAAAAACAGGGCGGGTATCGAAAAACGCGCATTCTCTAAAACGTGTTTGTTCGCCGGACTAACATTGTTTTTTTTTTTTTTTTTTTTTGTTGTTAAGAGGACCACCCGAGACCCTCTGTGTGTGAAGTACTTCTATACGCTTTTTCAAAGGAGATTTTCCAAAGGGGACGTAAGATTTAATTTTCCCGTGAAGGAACGGTTCTGAATTGTGGTATATAAAGGCAGCATTAGATATCTCATTGCTCACTACGAGATTTAGAAACCTACTGGCAATTCTTACTATAAACTAACAACTAATCACTAGAGGCAACTTTAAGTGTTGAATAAAGTCTATTGATTCTTCATGATTATGAATAATTAACTGACAATAAACAGAACCTTAAACACTCATGGGTAGAAGCCTTTCTCTATTTATGAAAGGATTAAATAAAAATTGTGATAAATTTCCATTTTTTTATACGGATGCAACGAAAAAGGACCCATACTTACATAAATACATAGCATATATACATATTAGTAAATATTAATATCTATCTATCTATCTATCTATCTATCTATCTATATTTACATATGTGTGTGTATGTAAATATATATTTATGTATATATATATATATATATATATATATATATATATATATATATATATATATATATATATATATATATATATATATATATATATATATATATATATATATATATATATATATATATATCCATATACATATATATATATATATATATATATATATATATATATATATATATATATATATATATATATATATATATATATATATGTATATATATATATATATATATATATTATATATATACATATATATATATATATATATATATATATATATATATATATATATATATATATATATATATATATATATATATATATATATATATATTATATATATATATATATATATATCATATATATATATATATATATATATATATATATACTATATATATATATATATCATATATATATATATATATATATATATATATATATATATAACTTCTAAATCTATGTTAACTCAAGAATGCATATTCAACTTTAAAGAGAGAGAGAGAGAGAGAGAGAGAGAGAGAGAGAGAGAGAGAGAGAGAGCCAGCGATAAAAGGTTGAGTTACCAACATCCATTATCTCACATAAAGCGCTAATGGAGGAGGCAATGTTTTGTACATAAGTGCTTCAAGGGGCCATTTCCCCCAACTAGGAAGGAAAAAAATGTGCTCACTTGGGCTTCAAAGAGGGAGAAAAAAAAATTAAGTCATATTTATAAGGTTTTATAATATTTAACTCTGAGGAAAAGATTCCATGAATGATTTCATTTAACTGGAAATTTAAAAGATACCTTGCTGATTTATTGTAATGGAAATTTAAAAGATATATTACTGATTTATTGAACAGGAAATCTAAAAGACATTTTACTGATTTATTGAAGTGGAGATCTAAAAGGCATTTTACTGATTTATTGTACTGGAAATTTAAAAGATATATTACTAATTTATTGAACAGGAAATTTAAAAGAAATTTTACTGATTTACTTAACTGGAAATTTAAAAGACATTTTACTGATTTATTGAACTGGAAATTTAAAAGATATTTCATTAATTGACTGAACTGAAAATTTAAAAGATATAATTATGATTTATTGAACAGGAAATTTAAAAGATATTTTACTGATTTATTGAACTGGAAATTTAAATGATATTTTACTGATTTACTGAACTGAATATTTAAAATATGTTTTACTGATTAACTGAACCTAAAATTTAAAATATATTTCACTGATTTACTGAACTGGAAATTTGAAATATATTTTACTGATTTATTAAACTGGAAATTTAAAAGACATTTTACTAATTTACTAATCTGGAAATTTAAAAGACATTTTACCGATTTATTGAACAGGAAATTCAAAAGACAATTTACTGATTTATGGAACTGGAAATTTAAAAGATATTTAGATGATTTACTGAACTGAAAATTTAAAAGATATTTTATTGACTTATTGAACTAAAAATTTAAGATATATTTTACTTATTTACTGAACTGAAAATTTAAAAGATATTGTCCTGATTTATTGAACAGAAAATTTAAATATTTTTATTGATTTACTGAACTGAACAATTAAAAGCTATTTTACTGATTTATTGAACTAAAAATTTACAAATAATATTCAGATTTATTGAATTGAACATTTAATAAGTATCATAAGGGACTTCAAAAAGAGAGAGAGAAAAAAAATTAAGAATGATTCTTATAACACTTGACCATTAAGAAAGAGGATCTCTGAATGATTTTCTAAGAATACCTTTGAAAGAAAAGATAGTATTTGGTGTATAAGATTCAAGGTTTTCGAAAAATAATATACATACTTAAATGGCTAACTCATGTAAACGATAAACTGATAATCTAATCAGGCACAGCATTGCCAAGGTTACATCTAACATATACAAAGCTTTAACAGTGAAGGTTTTCAGTTAGTAAAATGTTTCTATAATGTATCTGCCTGTCGTAATTGTTTTTTAGTTTAAAATGTACATTTACATAATATGCATATTAAGAACCCTACACATGCAGCTTTTAAATTTACATAAACACTACAGTTATAATACTTTTAATATAGGCAGTACTTTCCGGTGTGAATATTTTGATTTTGCTTTTAGATAAACTATTATTTAATAGCTATTTTGAAATACAGTATCTATTTCAAAATTCCTGAAAGTACTCTCATACGTAAAACACACTTTTCAAGTATTCTGCCCGAATAGAACGCATTTTATATTTAAGAATTTTCAGCACGGAATAAAATTTTTTCTAATAATGCATTTCACCCATTTCATCGCTTTAGCTTCTAAATGCCATCCAAGTACTCTATAACAATTAAAACATCATCTTCTTTTGTTTATGAGTTTGCGAAGATTTTCCAGTACGGAATTTCCATTTCTTCTGATGATACATTCGATTCATTTCAAAACTGCATTGGTTTCCAGACCCAATACCATTAAAATACTCTATAACAGTTATGATACATGTGTAATGCAACATTTTTTTTTTTTGTAAGTTCGCGTGACCATAAACCTGTCCAGCGCATGTCACCACCTCATCATAACACAGTCTGTGCATCACCGACCTTTTGAGCAGCTGTTCCGTGTCTCCATCCCCTCAGATCACGTGACCAAAATAAACCTCGCTCTATTGTCTCAAGCCTTCGGTGTGGCATTGCAACAAAATTTCCTTTCTCTTTTATTTCTCCCACAATACTTCCCTTTCATCAGTGGCTTTGTAACTATTCATTTGAGCATTTGCATTATAGTTCTCCCGTGGAAGTCAGCCCCTTGACTTGTGGTTCATTATTGGGCTTTGTTTATGTGTCTGTGTCTTGCTGTATTGCGGAGGAATTGGAGCCTGCGATGAAAAAGGGGGTTGGATGTTTATAGCTGAGTCTTATGGTTGTGTTTGGTTATAAGAGGATTAAGAACGGCAATGCAAATAAAACTTAGACAATACTTTTTTATCTAAGTGCTTGAACGTATGCGTATACACGTCAAGGTTAATTACTATAGTAGATTCACATCAATCGTGCATCTGATGTCTAGGCCAGTCCCTTACGACGCTCCTGATTGGCTGTTGATAAGCCAATCATAGAGCTGGAAGCTCTCAGTGTCTCTCGAGAGTTCACATAGGCAGGATATATGTTCCCACTCTCCTGAGGGGTACTTTTTAAAGACGTATCCCTCAGGAGAAGTACAACATACATCCTGCCTATGTAAACTCTCTCGAGAGACTGAGAGTTTCCAGCCCTGTGATTGGCTTATCAACGGCCAATCAGGAAGGGACTGGCCTAGACATCAGATGCACGGTTGATGTGAATCTACTACAGAAGGTAACTTAGTACACTTCCATTCATATAAGTCATAAAGATAAGCTTGATTGCTAATTTCATCTACGTTTTTAGATCAAAAAGTCACTAAAGGAAGTTCCATTTTTTGAAGAAACAAAGGGAAAAATTAGCATCAGCTTAGACTGATAAAAATCAGACCTGGGAGTTCTGTGTCTGTCTGAGGATACCATGAATCTGGAGATGAGTAGCTTTAAAAGGGTCTTAGGACATTAATATTTTCATTATCGAAGTGTACCCCAGTATAAAAAATACACACACACACAAAACAATAACCAGGAATATATGTGCACGAATGTTTATGCACGTTACAATTGCTGTACAGATAACTTGACTTAATTAGGCGAACTCAATCTCTGAAGTCTTTTAGATTCAAGTGTTTCCTAACTCTCTAGGAAGTCCAGTAAAAAAATATGAAAGATCTGAAATAAAAAAGATGCACATAACCATGTAGTTAATGATTTTCGCTCTGAATTCTGTGTTACTGCATAAGATTATTATTTTTTTTCAGTTTACAGCCACTTCTTTCGAGATAATAAATTTATTTCAATTGACGTTTTTATTAATTTTGTTTTGTTATTGGCTGTTAGTCTTTTTCGCTCTAAATTCTGTGATACTGCATAAAATTAAGTCTTTTTGTTTCAGTTTACATCTACTCCTTTCGAAATAATAAATTTATTTCAATTGACCTTTTTTTAAACTTTTTGTTTTGTTATTGTCCGTTCGTCTTTCTCACCATCCGCTTGTGATTGTACCAAGCTGACTATCTCAATAGTTAGGATATTTCATCACTGACGTTCTACCTGGAGAAATAATTTGGAAGGTCCCGAAGCCGGATTTAAATTTTAATGCCAAATTTCCCCCGACATCGCTTGTAATATATATGCTAATTTCCTATTGTGTCTTATAAGCGTGTAATTTGATGGATGTAGTCGGCGCCGCGCGAATGTATATTTCAAATAGCAATTTTGTCATGATTCATTTTTCTTCTTTCTTTTGTTAAATGGGAAAAAAAAACTCATTTTGATGCTTGAATATACATAGTTTTTAGCGTCATTTTTATGTATGCATGATTGCGTATGTGAATACATGTTATTTTGATTTATGGATTTATGTCATGATTATTTGTTTTATTATTATTCTCAAGTAGATTTTTAGTGTCCATTTTGTATGACCTTTTTCGTTCTATTAGGGAATTTTTAGGAAGATTTGTACGCTGGATACAATGTTGGAAATACTTTTCCAAAGTTAAACCTGTTGTCCTGGGTACAAACGAAAGAGATTTAACTAATTTTTAATCCACACACACACATATATGTATATATGCATAAATATTCATTTATGTACATACATATTCATGTATATATATTCTCCATCACACACTGAATTTCAAAGTTCCACCTGTAAAGGAACAGTTTGAAAATTGAAATTAACTAGCATTGTGTAACCTTTTCAGCAAGTCAGTACAGTACCTGTTTTTTATCTTATTATTTTGACAGGTCGATGCTCAATACCTTCATAATTAAGGATTGCTGTGAGTTTTGTACAATACCCGTTTTTATTCTTAGGACTTCCACAGGTTGGTGGTCAGTAGCTACCGCCATCTCAACATCTGACTATCCTTGCTACAAAGAGATTTCCTTTGAACAAACCTGTCGATGATATTGCCAACGCATCTTTGTAAAAGTAATCAACTAATATGTCCCTAAGTAAATTATCGAAGCTACAGAAATCCTTCATTGTTTAAAAATTTCACTGAAAGGTACTATACTCGAATGACCCATTGCAAGGCAGAAACTTGAAAATAATCAACAAATTTATAAGTTATCGCAATTACGGAAGTCCTTCGTTTTTAAATACCCCATTTACAGGTGCTATAATCAGACTACCTGTCTTCAGGTAGAATATGAAGAGAAACAGGCCCACGTTTGAAATATTAAAAAAATATATATATTCAAAAGCAGAACGCCCCTCAAGTGCTCGTGTATATAACTAAAGGTATGGAACAGGAAGGAGGTTCGCCATAGAGCGACGTTGTTGTTAACTGAATTATTTAAAGTTATCTTCGAGGGAGAAGTTGTAAGGGGAGCTGCTGCCTCAGAGTTTCGATATACTGTTTATGGAATGTGGCTCAAAGGAATGGACAGGAGCCGAAGTTTGCATATGACGGGGGTGATTCGTGGGGGAGGGGAAACGGAAGGGGCGAGTGGAGGGTTA
>NC_061101.1:16887699-16902699 GCF_015104395.2 Macrobrachium nipponense | reverse complement strand
TTTACACAGGTGCAAGGGATTTGAGGTCCAAATCTAACAAAATGTACAGTGGATTACAGACCTATACTTGAAATGAGACCATTCAGCCAGACTGCCAAACTGTCATTCTCTGTAACGTTACAAACGACACTTTCAACTACCGTTACGATTCTCATCACAAAAAATATGAGAACGAAAAAAAAAAATATGTAACAGGGATTCATAAATATTCAGAGCTGGATTGAGTGACGAATAGCGGATTATCCTGTCACATTTAGGGCGAAGATTTATCTGTTGTATTGAATAAAACATTCGTGAGATTTATACGTGGGATTATTGAAAGGGTGTTATTGGGTAACTTCAGTGCAGAGTATGTGTGTGTATGTGTGGGTATGTGTGGGTGTGTGTGTGTGTGTGTGTGTACGTATGCTTGACTATTAGTATACAGACCTGGAAGGAAAGCGCAAAAATTTAATAGGATCAATGAAATAAAGAGAACAAATAAATACAGAACCTGAGGTTATCAAGAAACTGACCTCTCATTAGCCCATGCTTTATATAAATACGATCCATATATCATATTTATTTAGAACATGGGCGAAGTGTGAGCTCATTAGAGCCCTCTACTCAGGAATATCCGTATTTTCCGACAATTCAATACCTGACTTTCTCAGTAATCTGGGAAGCTCATAGAAAACGGGGCGTGCGACGTACTTCTTAGAAAACGGGGAGTGTGATATGACTAGACCACCCGTAATTATTCACCTTTATGCTCCATTGCTCTAAATAATACCTTTTATAGACCGTTTCGGGTTTAATGACTTGAAAATAAGTGTAAAAGATGGAGTCTCATTTGGTTCCATTATGACTTCGCTTATCCTCACTGAGCTATTTTTCGGGCTCATTATTGCCTTTCTTTTTGAATCTTTAATTTATAAAAAAAAAGTGTTCCGTCAGGTTCCAGTATTGTTACCTGAAATATATCTAGTGATCATGTTTAGTCTTTTAAAAAATAAACTAAACAAATCATTTCCCCTATACTTAATACTAATGAACACATATTTTGACGTTTTATTGTATAATGGTTGGGAAACACTCACTCATTATAATTCATAATACTCTGGCATTATATGAATATTATTTTCTAAACATGAAGCAAAATACATAACATCAACGTACTCTTTTGTTAACTCCAGTCACAGAAATAACTACGATAATTCCGTCTTTTTGCAGTTTCAGGATATGAGTGAGATTTTCGAAATGTTTTTGTTTGTTTGTTAAAAAAAGTCTTGGTATATTACTATTTCTTTTTATTATGGATGAGTCTTTCCACAAAAAAATATATATATAAATAGTTTCATATACACTAGCTTCTTGTTTCACTCAATATGAACAATTTTCCGTATTCATAAATATTAAATTTACCCACAAAGTAATCTTGAGGATTTATTTTATCATTATTTTCCAACAATGGGTAATGTCTTCGTTTTGGTTAGCAACAGGTCGAGTGTTCGTAAAAGGTAGGTCGTAAATAAAGCTAAATTGTACATTAGGAACACGAACATTACTGCTCGGCCACTTGTTGCTTAATTGGGAGACGAACCTAAATGATGGTCTCTTGAAGAGAACATGTTTCGTGTGAAAAAACTAATATAACAACACTTTTAACGATTTCTCTAACGAAAAATGAATTTGGCTTTGTAGAACACAAAGCTAAGTTTATCTGCTGGTAAAGGAAATGATGAAAGTGCTGTTGTATAAATTTCATCTGTTTTTTGTAAATAAAAAAAGTAACATGAACACGTAATTTAATTTTGTGGAAATATCTTTCGAATATGATTAACCAATAGAATATAAGGAGGCTCGATCATCACAGGTGTGACGCATCTGTCACATCTAAGTAGCATATTTAG
Organism: Macrobrachium nipponense; assembly: GCF_015104395.2. NCBI lineage: Eukaryota > Metazoa > Arthropoda > Malacostraca > Decapoda > Palaemonidae > Macrobrachium > Macrobrachium nipponense. The sequence continues at coordinate 16,900,807 of NC_061101.1, read as the reverse complement.
TTCAGAGTGAAATATTTGAATATTACAGCTTTTGTGGTAAAAGACATAAAAAGCGAATGTATCCAGCGTTCTATTCACAGATCTAGGTCAGAGAGTTCATGAAGCGAACGAGTTAAAACCTTCATGATCCGTATTAACATTTAACTGCGGACACTCGAGACAATGTTGATAACGAAGACATGAATTAATTCGTCCTCGTCGAACTCACTGGTAAAAAATCTCATTGGAAATTATATATATATATATATATATATATATATATATATATATATATATATATATATTATATATATATATATATATATATATATATATATATATATAGTATATATATATATATATCAGCATGTGGGAGCTTGTGCAAGCAGAAGAGGAAGATAAAAGGGCAAACCAATACAAGCACTTCAAAATACCGGTCGGATAATATCCTCACATATTCCTCACCTGCGGAAATCTGCTCCTCATTTGGCGTGAATAGATTTTCAATATATCGCGATCAGAAAATAAAATTCCTCGAATATTTCAGTTTTACACACACACCATGAAGATAGATCACCATTATCGGCACTGCAAACGCAATAACTATGACGTATTGTTATGCATTGCGAAACTGCCTCCGCCGTAAGACCATGTAAAATGACGATGTAGAATGGCTGGGTAAAATGGCGACGTAGAATGACGATGGAGACTGATGTGAATTGACGATATAGAATGACGAGGTAAACTGGGTAAACTGACGATGTAGAATGACGATGTACAATGAAAATGTAAACTGACTATGTAAAATGACGAAGTAAAATGGCGATGCAGAAGGACGATGTAAAATGACGAAGTAAAATGGCGATGCAGAATGACGATGTAAACTGACGATGTAGAATGACGATGTAATGTGGCGACGTAGGATGACGTTGTAGACTGATGTAAACTGACGAAATAGAATGACGATGTAAAATGACCTATGTAAACTGGCTATGTAAAATGACGAAGTAAAGTGGCGATGTAAACTGACAAATGTAGAATGACGATGTAAACTGAACGATATAGAATGACGATGTAAAATGAACTATGTAAACTGGCTATGTAAAATGACGAAGTAAAGTGGCGATGTAAACTGACAAATGTAGAATGACGATGTAAACTGACGACGCAGAGTGACGATGTAAAATTGTGATGCAAAATGACGATGTAAACTGACGTTGTAGAACGTAATATATATAAGCCAAGATATTTTCGTCTGATCATGTAACACAAACACACATACGAGAATATACAGACACATACACTTTGTCGAATACGACATCAGAAGTCTCTCCGGTCCTGCGCCGGTATTAAATTATTGGTGGAAAACTTCGCCCACGCCACGGAAATGGAACGTCAGCTGAAGTTATCCATGTGACTGGAAAAAAAAAAAAAGTTTAATTTTTTTAATGACTTTCGCATCTGTGTGTGTGCGAGAGAGAGAGAGAGAGAGAGAAAATAAGCCTTTCCATCAATAACTTGTTTGTCTGTCACAAACTAACTGTAACAAAAAATAAATAATTGTGTGCATGTAGGAATGGTGTTAGAGAAATGTAGTAAATAGACACGTCCCATGTATGAGAGAATTAAATGTATTCTATGCATTCCCTCGTGTTAAATGTATTATATGCGTTATCTCGATTAAATGTATTGTATACATTATCTCGTACCAAATATATTCTATGCATTATCCCGTATTAAATATATTCTGTGCATTCTACCGTATTAAATATATTCCATGCATTCTCTCATATTAAATATATTCTATGCGTTCTCTCGTATTAAATGTATTCTATGCATTACCTCGGATTAAATGTATTATATACATTCTCTCGTAACAAATATTTTCTATGCATTATCCCGTATTAAACATATTCTATGCATTCTCCCATATTACATACATTCTACGCATTCTCCCGTATTAAATATATTCTATGCATTCTCTCGTATCAAATGCATTCTATACATTCTCTCGCATTAAATACATTCTATGCATTCTCTCGTATTAAATATATTCTATGCGTTCTCTCGTATTAAACGTATTCTATATATTCTCTCGTATTATATGTGTTACATGCATTCTCTTGCATTAAACGTATTCTATGCATTCTCTCAAATCAAATATATTCTACGCATTCTTTGTAATAAATGTATTCTGTTTATTCTCTCGTATTGTGTTGTAAGCATTCTCACGCATTCAATGCATTTTGCGCAATCTCTCGTAGCTATTGTACAACGAGGGTGAATTCCTACTTTGCTCGGCTTTGTCAAGCCGCAAGTACCTTGCAAAGGGAATGCAACCGGATTCATTTGTCATACAGGTCGCTCCCAGTTTAATTCTGTCAAGGGGCAGGACGCTGGAATTAAAAAAGGGTGCATTTTCCACAGGTATAATTTTTGCAATGCGGATGGAGTTTGAGTTTGAATGCTGGTGACCTCTGCGTTGGTTTAAATATAGATGAAACTTGCACATACACACCTACGTAAGCATGTGTATATATATATATATATATATATATATAGTATATATATATATATATATATATATAATATATAATATATATATATACATATATATATATATATATATATAATAATACTATAGTAGTATATATATATGAGTATATATATATATATATATATATATATAGTATATATATATAGATAGTATATATAAAGTATATATTTAGTATAGTATATAGTATGATATATATATAATATATATATATATATGATATATGGGTGTATATATAATATATATATATGATATAGTATATATAATATATATATATATATAATATATAGATACTATACTATATATATATGTATATATATATATATATATATATATATATATATGTATATAATAGATATAATTATATATAATATATATTCATTTATTTATATTTGAAACTCTTGCCAGAAACAAAGTGTGAATTTATTCAAAGTCAAAATCTGCAAAATCAGTATCATCGCATCGTCCTCACGTAGAACTAACATGCAAAAATGGAACGCCATTTTAGATTCATTGCCGTCCAATACCAGACTGTGTCCTTCTTTCGTAGAATTACCATTTCGCCCTCCATGGGAGCACCAACAAAGACACCAAATGAAACGGCCATATCGCGAGCAATTCCATTTAATTAAACGTCTGCTATTATCACTGTTCTCTAGTCGAAAAAAAAAAAAAAACAAACAGTGACATCAAATAGTGATATCGCTCTCCTACTGCAAACATCAGCGCGGCAGTTTCAGATTGATGGATTGCCAAATAACCTTTCCTGTTTCTGAATAAAAAAAAAAAAAAGAGTAAAATATGCCACTTCATATCTCCGCGTTTAATATGGAAACATCAGGGATTCCTGATGGGGCCGTATGGACATGGAATTTCAATGGAATGTCCAGTATTTAAAAAAACAAAAACAAATGTTTGTTATTATTTGCCGTTATTATCAGTCATGTTTTCTGGTTACCACTGAGGTTTTCATTACCTTAGTTTTTCATTTTTATCTGACCTAGATATGTACCTTCTATCCGCATGATTTGGTTAGGAAATTAAACAGGAAAAATGTCCATTTTATAGCTGCTTGATAATACATTATTCATTTCAAACGAAGACCCAACTTTAGAGAAACGAGAATAAAACTGAACACATAACATATGTGACTGGAAAAAATTCGTTTGACATACAAATAAGAGAAACAATTTAGAATGATCAGAACTTATGAAAATAATTCAAATGAAATGGCTCAAATATCTACAACTCACAGAACGATGAGGACAAATGTAGCCAAAATTACAGAGGAAGTGAGGAGCCAAAAGTTAATTTAATTTCTGTTGTAAACCAACTTTGACAGTTCAAGTTGGTAATAATGTGACAAAGTATTTTAGGTCAACACATCGGACGAAATAGTATTAACGCATGAATAAACTGTTCAGATGGTTGCTATGATATATGTCTTATCTTTGTACCATAGATTTTGCGTGTTACTTGTGATATTTCTGTGGGAGCTTAGTGACGTAGATTTTGTAGGTACTTATACTTATAGCTGTACTTTATATTTTTATACGTCAATATTTTTTGTGAAGCTACTACCTGTCAATATTTCAAATTGTCAACGAACACACATACATACACACACGCACACAGACGTAATATAAATATAATGTATATATATATAAAAATTATTAAAAAAAAAATTTTAAAACTATATCTAGATTATAATCTAATATATATATTAATATAATATAATACATATAGATATATATAATATATAATAATTAGTTATATAATATATCTAATATATATATATATATAATATATATAATATTCTATATATATATAACCATATTAAAGAATAAAAAAATATATATATATATATTATTTAATATATATTTGATATATATATATATATTATATTATATATTATATATATATATACTATATATATGTGTATATATCTTATCTAATCTATTTATATATAAATATATATATATATATATATATATATATATATATATATATATATATATATATTATATATATATATATATTATAAACAAATATATACCCATAGGATCCCCGCTCCTCAAAGCTGCCATATTTTCAAGAGAGGACGCCAGAACGCCAGATCGAACTTTAATATCAGCGGTCATCTTTTCCTCCTTATATTTTCCGATTCCTCTCTTTTTTTATAGCCTTTTCTCTCTCTCTCTCTCTCTCTCTCTCTCTCTCTCTCTCTCTCTCTCTCCCAAACACAATTAAGCCATTAGACTTCCCCAGAGGAACTTCCACTTCCAGGAAGACTTGAGATTTCTTCTTTCTCCTTTGATCCATCCGCCATGTCTCCTTTATTTCCTAAAAAAAAGAAAAAAAAAACCAGTTTATTTCAGAAGGTAAAAAAAAAAAAAAAAAACGAGAAGAAGAAGAAGAAGAAGGAGGAGGACTGATCTCCAGATCTTTTAAAAGATCATCTCGGCTGATCTCTTGCATAATCTGGGGCCTTAGTCGTGATTGTGATAAGATATCTCTCTCTCTCTCTCTCTCTCTCTCTCTCTCTCTCTCTCTCTCTTGGGAAAGTTATAGTTTATCTGTAGTTAGGAATTTCGGGGAATTAATGAAATTTCACTAACATACCATTCTCATTACGATAAATTCATTTTACGTAGAATACTAAATTCTAATATCAGTGATTTGTTTTGCCAACTCAAGAAAGAGAGTTAAAATCCGCATGTCAGTATTCAACTTTTATTCTATTTATTTTACCTATTATTTTTTTGCTTTATAAATTATTCAATAGCTCAAATTTTACTTCCTTTCCCCTGTTCGGTTTATTTCCCGTTCCCCCATCTCTCTCTCTCTCTCTCTCTCTCTCTCTCTCTCTCTCTCTCTCTCTCTCTCTCTCTCTCTCTCTCTCTCTCTCTCTCTCTCTCTCTCTCTCAGCATGACAAATGGACAAATACAGAGATTTCTCTTTTTCGGAAGTCTTTATAATGTTCCAAATTGGCATTGCTGGAAAGTCAAACATAGCATACATATATTTGTATATTCTGTCAACATACGTTCCTACAAGTTACTTTAAAAAATGACTTTGCTGATTTTTTTTAAACCTCGAATGAATTTTTACTTTTAAATAACACACTAGAAAACTCTGACTTCAGAAATTCTCTGGAAATATTTCGAGGACAATTTAAAGTTCCAGCTTACATGTTCTTAATATATGTTGCTTAAAATAAAATAGATGAAACCAAAGTTAGATAAGGAATAGTTGTGCTGAATTCGACTGTAAACTAATTTTTCATAAATCTGTTTCATGAAAATGTGCCCTATATTGCCATGATCACCAATAATTTAAATGTTTTGTAAAAAAAAGTAGTTATATATTTTTTTAAGGTTATTCGTTAACAGAACGTACTGTTCTGATTCGAAAGCCATGATTTAAACGACAACAATGTACAAAAATAAGAAATAGGCCAACACCTAACGGAAATGTGCAAGGCACAGTCACTACCTGAACGTGGCCTCTGCGACATATAAGTAAGACGCCTACTTCAAAAGTGAGTTCATTCACACCGATACCTCCGAGAGATTCGCACGTGGGAGTATGCTGGCATACTCGGGTCTCGGAGCCAACGTGCGACACTGAGGGCAGATGACAGGAACAAAGAGAGAGAGAGAGAGAGAGAGAGGAAGGGGAAAAAATATTAGATTAAAGCAGCAGGCGTGTCGTTTCATCAAGATGTGGTGTTTGTTCTCGGAATTTTACATGTGCTGAGTAAAGAAACTCCCTTAGCGTCGTATCGTCAGCCGAGCGAATGTCGAGTATTGGAATTTCCATAGCGGGGGGAAAAATGAAGCTTTTGGTGGTTGCGTTAGGGTGTATGAATACACCTACACACACACACATAGACACACACCCACACACATGCACATACATACATATGTATATATATATATATATATATATATATATATATACCTACTCTGCTTCGTACAGAAGACCAGAAAAGCGCCTCAGTGGCGTGGCCAGTATGGTGTTGGCGTACCACCACCTCGGTGGCCGCGAGTTCGATTCTCGGGCATTCCACTAAGGGGTGAGAGATGTGTATTTCTGGTGATAGAAGTTCATTCTCGACGTGGTTCGGAAGTCACGTAAAGCCGTTGCTGAATAACAACTGGTTCCATGCAATGTAAAAGACACTATGCAAACAAACAAACAAAAAACAAAAGACCAGAAATTCGGCTTGCCGTGAAGTCTCTCTCTCTCTCTCTCTCTCTCTCTCTCTACCTTCCTCTCTCTCTCTCTCTCTCTCTCTCTCTCTCTCTTTCAAGTCAATCTGGCAAAAAGTTAATAAGGTCATGAAAATTAACTATACACTTCAAAGGCTTGTGCTCCATCATAGAAACCGAGTTATAATTTCACTGAGCTTGTAAGGAATGTCACGACAGGAAGTCTGATAAAAAAAGGGTTAATTTAATGGAAAGGACGTCTTTCATAGCCGCTTCATATTAAATTAGCAGCTTTTAGCAAACTTCATCTCCTTTTCTCGACAAATAAACTAAATCATAGTATAAATTCATTTGGACGACATACTACCGTCATTGCGTGAATCTTGAAGTTGTCACCAAGCAGCAGTATATATATATATATATATATATATATATATATATATATATATATATATATGTATGTAGAGAGAGAGAGAATGAAAAAAACTTAAATTTAAACCATGCAGACAAAACTATGATTTCCGGTCAATGACTAAACGACAGAGAGAGAGAGAGAAGAGAGAGAGAGAGAGAGATGAGAGAAAAAGAGATAAGAGGGAGGGAGTGAGAAGAGGGAGAATTTGCCTTAAAAGAAAAATCATTTAACTGCCCAATCAGAGACAAAGTTTGAGATTACAACTACTCTTCGTCTGCAAATAAAAAAAAAAAAAAAAAAAAAAAAACGAATTTTAACTTATCTTGAATCATTCAGAAAAAAATGTCTTGAGTGTGGACGAAATAGCTCTGAGAGCGCCTCGGTGGCGTGATTGGTATGGTATTAGTGTCCCACCTCGGTGGTCGCGGGTTCGATTCTCGACCATTCCATTGAGGAGTGAGAGATGTGTATTTCTGGTGATAGAAGTTCACTCTCGACGTGGTTCGGAAGTCACGTAAAGCACTTGGTCCCGTTGCTGAATAACCACTGGTTCCATGCAACGTAAAAACACCATGCAAACAAACAAACAAATAGCTCTGAGACGATGAAGGACAGAATGAAGTTACATATTTTTCTGTGTTAGAGGTTTTCTTGTCGGTGTTAATGAAAATATTGAGTAAGTTATAATTGAAGCTCGAAAAGCCTTAATCTAATATATCATAGTCACTGGGACATTATATTCTAAAATGATTCCTCATTTGAAGCATATAAATATATATACAAGTAAATATATATGTATGTGTGTATGTACAGGGTGCCCATAAAGTCCCAGTACCATTGCAGTATATAAATACTTGCAATGGTACTGAGACTTTATAGACACCCTGTATTTATATTTATATGTATATAAACAGAGAAATTTTGTCACATATGTAGAATATTGAAAACTAGAGAAACACCGACTCGTACAATATTTAGATTTTCTAATCTACAATATTCCCTTAGATATATATATTATATATTATATATATATATATATATATATATATATATATATATATATATATATATAGAAAGAAGCAGCAAGGTATAATTTCTCACCGATATCTGTGGTGTCTGTTAATAAAATATCAGGGGAACAATCAAGCAGAGCAGAAGCAATGCAGGAAAACCCAAGCGCTTCGGAACACACTCCCAAGGATTACCATTTGCGTCTCCAGTGAACCATTTTCGAATTTTTTTTTCTTTTTTTTTGCTTTTATCAGTCTTTACTAATGACCTGATCTACGAACTTGATTTATATCAAGGGAATTACGAATAATTCTATGAAGAAAATCGCTGTTGGGATGATCATCAGTATGCAAAAATTATTATTATCAAATTTGAGTTATAATGAAACTTGGATATATTGAGATTTAGTAGGAGGGCTCTTTTTTTTACATGTAATACAGTAATGTATAAAGATGTTGTTTCATTTATTATAATGTATTCTCTCTCTCTCTCTCTCTCCCTCTCTCTTATATACATATAGTATATATATATATATATATATTATATATATATATATATATATATATCTATATATATACATACATAGCTGATCTTTAACATAGATTTGTCCACAATTCGTCTTGTTTTGTTTGAGGCGTACACTAAGAGGGATGCATGCATGCGATTCCAATAGAACGTACAAGAGAAGGCCAATCTGTTTGGAACAGAATTGGAACCTTCCAACAACGCAATCTGCACCAGAATGGGAATCAAAGGCGAGTGAAACGTTCCAGTGGAGGGACAGGAAACGTTTGGACCTTTCATCTTTTATTGATATCCATGTACCCATATATATATATATATATATATATATATATATATATATATATATATATATATATATATATTATATATATATATATAGTATATATATATAATATACTACATATATGTATATATTTTATTTTATACTACACGTAAGGGTACATGGATCTCATTAAAAGACGAAACGTCCAAACGTTTCCTGAGAGAGAGAGAGAGAGAGAGAGAGAGAGAGAGAGAGAGAGAGAGAGTAACCGAAACTCAAGTCACCAGAATTTATGTTGGTTGAGATCTTCCTTAAGGCAACCATTTAATCCTCATTCGAGATTCTTAACTTTGCTCTCTCTCTCTCTCTCTCTCTCTAGATTGTATACCAAAATAATTAAAGGTGATTCAAGGTATATGACACTTATAGATCAAGTGAGAATGACATAATTTTCATTTTGAGAGAGAGAGAGAGAGAGAGAGAGAGAGAGAGAGAGAGAGAGAGAGGAGGAGAGGGAGAGAGAGAGGTGCTGCAGTCTGAGGGCATAAATTCTAGTGACAGGTTATCCGTGACGAAGATACTTCGTAGATATGACTACGTTGAACATTAAACCTGTAGCCATTGATTTACTGTTTGAAGGCACTCTTTAGGAAAGCGGAAATGCTCTCTCTCTCTCTCTCTCTCTCTCTCTCTCTCTCTCTCTCTCTCTCTCTCCACCTAATTTCATTAGAGGCAGAATTTTATTCCTAAAGCAAAATCTACTTTGACCCACGAGACGCTCTTAGTTTTAGGCGACGCGGACATGAAATATTAATGGATAATCTCTCTCTTCCACTCACAGCTCAGATCTTAGGCTTCAAAATGCAGATGCATTCTGCCGTTCATTCATGCTTGAAGGAATCAGGACAAATCAGGTCATCTAAAGAAAGATCATAGTATAACAAGGTCGTATGAAAGGGATGGGGGCGTGGGCTGCGGGTGGCGGGGGTCCTTTTCACGAGTGGTAATTAATTTAGCGAAGTTGCGCCTTTCATCTTTTTCCTCTGATTAATGAACACCAACCGTACCCAGTGCCTTCTTCTTCCTTCTTTTCGTTTCTTCTTTTCCCTTCTTCCTTCTTCCTTCTTCCTTCTTCCTTCTTGTTTGTGTTCTTGTTCTTTCTCTTCTCTGCTTAATGAACACCAACGTTCCCAGGTAAAACTCGCTTTTCTTTCTTCTTCTTCTTCTTCTTCTTCTTTTCTTCTTCTGTTTGTGAACTTACGTCCTCCTTCTTCCTTCTTCCTTCCTTCCTTGTTCCTTACTTATTCTTCCTTCCGTTCTCCTTCTTCCTTCTTCCTCATTCTTCTTCTTATTCTTAATTAAGCAAAAGAAAGCTCCGCCTGAATTACCTCCTTTGGCGCGTTTCTTTCCCGCCCATGAATAAATTGAGTATCCGAGCAAAGGTGGTCAAGGTTTTTTTTTTTTTTTAATGTGTTGAAATCTCGGATATCTAATTAAAGGTCAGAAGAGTTTTGTTTTCTACTTTTTTTTTTTTGATGGTGAGGGTTACTGTTTTCTTTTTTATTCGTTGTGGGGAATTGGCGAAATATAATTTTGCAGCTTGGGATAATAGGATGTTTATATCAATATATATATAAAAACATGTTGCTATGGTCGACGTAATAATTATGCACACACACTTACAAGCACACACATATATATATGTATATAAATGCATACATACACACAGACACACACACACATACGTATATAAATATATAAATATATATAATATATATATATATATATATTTAATATTATATATATATATATATAGATATAAGATACATAAAAAAGTGCATACTTCTATATATATATATATATATATATATATATATATATATATATATATATATAAACACGTTTTGTGTATGTGTATGTATGTATGTATGTATGCATAAGTACTATCCATCAAACTTCTTCTTTTACATACGCCCACCCTCAAACAATAATCCCTTACTTGAACAAATAAAAAAAAAGCACAAAAACATAAAACACCCTTTGTGAGTTTCCTGGAATCAAGTTCGACTCATGAGGGGTGGTGGGGAAGCTGGTTCCTAATTCATGTTCAAAGAACTAAAAAAAAAAAAGCCCGAAGTCCGAACAGCCCTTTTTAACCCACGTCGTTAGCTTAAGCTAATCCAACCGCCCCCCCTCCCCCCCCCCCCCCCCCCCCCCACCCCCCCCCCCCCCCCAAAAAAAAAAAAAAAAAAAAAAAAAGAGGAAGAGAGATGTATGATCAGGATAAACTAAAAACACAAAAATATTAAAAGCGGTCAGAGTTCACCAGAAACGCCAAGGACTTATAAGAAAAAGAGAATGAGTGTAAATATTGGAGAGGGAGATGAGAGGGGGATTGGCTGTCTTCGTGGAATCGTTGGTTAATCGTTTTATTTGCAGTGAAGATTGTTATCGGATTTCTATTTGATATATAATTATATTCTTCATTCCCTTTTTCTTTTTTGTTAAATATTTTCATTATATATCGTACACCAAAAGGCCTCTTGATTTTATATATATATATATATATATATATATATTATATAGATATATAGATATATATATATATATATATATATATATATATATATATATATTCAATGTTTAGGGAAGAGAAAAACAATATTTTTCTATAAGATTAACGCAGGAGTACGATAAATATTTGTCTATAATAGATTTTCACGTCATTGAAATTATAATTATCAATTTTTATAAAAAGGGCATTATTGTCATATAACATCTAAAATATTTAAAATGCTAATGTACGTGATTTCTTTACCTTATTCGTCAAGAAGAAACAAATGAATTGAGTTTAAATGTTTATTTCCCAGTTCACGAATTTTCTCGGTCCTTGTGTAAAAAAAAAAAAAATTATCTGTAAGTAATGGCCCCAGTAGGATTTTAAAAGAGAAAGAACGCAGTTCTTCTCTTAAAATCATATGGATGTTTTCCGTCCTGCCCTTTTAAAAAGGTATTTGTATAGCAAAAAATAAACGTAGGAAGTGATTCACGGTACCCGTAGACCTCTCATTTATCTCTCCTATACTGAGAGTGCTGCCATCTATGAACGAAGCTGGTCATTACTCAGTGAGGATCCTGGAGGAAGTCTTTCACCTGGACACGTTTAAACCCTTGGCAGAAGATCCAACTATTATAATGGTCTTAGAAAACATATGGATTCCCCCTAACACTTCACAAATGAAATAGAGGCACTCTAGGGTACCCTACACACACGCTCATACACAGACACACACACACACACACACACACACACACACACACACATATATATATATATATATATATATATATATATATATATATATATATATATATATATATATTATATATATATAAATCTTAAAAATCACAGTAGATGCACCTAACGTCATCATATAAGCGAGTACTGACCTCCTGTCTGTCATTTTCCTGTGGTATTCGCTATATTTATTATGATGTCACTTGCATCTACTGGGATATTTTAAGCATATATATATATAATATATAATATATATATATATATATATATATATATATATATCTATATATGCATTAGAAATATGTATAGACATTTATATATATAACATGTGTATATATACTGTATATATTGTATACATATACATAGTATATATATATATATATATATATATATATATATATATATATATATATATATCTATTATACTATGTATACTGTATATATATATATATATACATATATATATATATATATATATATATATATATTATATATATATATTATATATATAAATATGCATGCACTGTCCAGTACAGCGCACACAAATTTCCTCTTTTTATTTTTTTATGAAGAACAGCAAACAAGAGCACGATTGTCCTTTTCCTTCGAGGCGATTCGGGACCCAGTAAAGGTATTGGCGACCGCCTTTTTTTTTTCTTTTATTATACCACAAGGGAGCAGGTATATTACCACGGACGTCGAGGCACTGTTTCCTTGCTTGTTTTCTTCCCGATGGAGAGAAAATAGAAAACAAAGTATAGATTGGGAAAAGGAGGGTAAAGGTGAAAGTAGAGGCATCGGTTTTTGGATGTTAGGATTCATAAAAGCGAAACGGTGATGCGTAACTAA
>NC_061101.1:16857699-16877699 GCF_015104395.2 Macrobrachium nipponense | reverse complement strand
CGAACATAAAAGGCATTTCGCACTGCTGTTCAAAACGGCCCACAAACATCGTTGATTATGGGACCTTGTTAAGATATCTCCCCATTCTCCCGAAGCGAGTGCCCTAAACGCCTCATGTTTCTCAAGTGCTTGCTTGTTATGCGCTTGCAGAATTCAAAGAGCCCTGAATTCCTATTACCTGAGTGGGAAGAAGAAGAAGAAGAAGAAGAAGAAGAAGAAGAAGAAGAAGAGAAGAAAGGGGGCGGTAATTGCGGGATCCAGTTTGAAGACGAAAATTTGAAGACACTTTTAACATCATTTATCGGTGCATCCCTCTCCTGGCATTGCCCTTGGGGTAAAGACCGGCTTTCAAAAAGGTGCTCTCAGGTCTTCGTTATCTCAAGACGTAATTCTTGCGTCGTTATAACCCCCGATATCGAAATCTTCCAAATAATGTCTCTCGAGGATATTATTGATCATTGATCGTGACATCTCTTTATTCCTAATTCATATATACCAGCAAATCGCGTTTTCCTTCAAAATATGTTAATTCGACTCTATAAAAGCTGTTCCAGTTTTGTTGTGTAGTTGAAGATTAGTGTTTGCTTCGTCGTACAAGAAGAGTTATTTAGAATATCAGTATTTCATTCACAATTCTGAGAATCTATTTTGTGAGGCCAACCAAAAAAAAAAAAAAAAAAAAAGATTCTTAAAATCTAAGATGAAAATATGCGATGTGACTTTATATTACAGTAATCTAGAAAAAGTGTCAGATATTGTCACAGTGAAACCTAATAATAATGAATATGTGATTATAGATACGAAGGAAATATTTGTACAGATCGAGAACAAGTGAGTGATTGCAAAATTCATTCACTTTTCCATATTATTATTATTATTATTATTATTATTATTATTATTATTTTATTATTATTATTATTATTATTATATTATTATATTTTTTTTTTTTTTTTTTTTTTTTGCTCTATCACAGTCCTCCAATTCGACTGGGTGGTATTTATAGTGTGGGGTTCCGGGTTGCATCCTGCCTCCTTAGGAGTCCATCACTTTTCTTACTATGTGTGCCGTTTTCTAGGATGACACTCTTCTGCATGAGTCCTGGAGCTACTTCAGCCTCTAGTTTTTCCAGGTTCCTTTTAGGGATCTTGGGATCGCCTAGTGCTCCTATGATTATGGGTACGATTTCCACTGGCAATATACCTATCCTCTTATTTCTATTTTCAGATCTTGATACTATCCATATCCTTCTTATTTCTATTTTGTTTCAGTCTTGATACTTATCATCTTTTTTCCCTCTCTTTCTCTTCAACTCTGGTGTCCCATGGTATTGCGACATCAATGAGTGATACTTTCTTCTTGACTTTGTCAATCAACGTCACGTCTGGTCTGTTTGCACGTATCACCCTATCCGTTCTGATACCATAGTCCAGAGGAGGATCTTTGCCTGATCGTTTTCCATCACTCCTTCAGGTTGGTGCTCGTACCACTTATTACTGCAAGGTAGCTGATGTTTCTTGCACAGGCTCCAGTGGAGGGCTTTTGCCACTGAATCATGCCTCTTTTTGTACTGGTTCTGTGCAAGTGCGGGCATTCACTTGCTATGTGGTTTATGGTTTCATTTTTCGTATTGCACTTCCTACATATGGGAGAGATGTTATTTCCGTCTATCGTACTTTGAACATCTGGTTCTTAGGGCCTGATCTTGTGCGCTGTTATCATTCCTTCAGTTTCCTTCTTTAGCTCTCCCTCTGTAGCCATTGCCAATTGTCATCGCTGGCTAGTTCTTTAGTCTGTCTCATGTATTGTCCGTGCATTGGTTTGTTGTGCCAGTCCTCTGTTCTGTCTGTCTTTCTCCTGTCTCTGTATATTTCTGGGTCTTCGTCTACTTTATTAGTCCTTCTTCCCATGCACTCTTTAGCCACTCGTCTTCACTGGTTTTCATATATTGCCCCAGTGCTCTGTTTTTCGATGTGACGCAGTCCTCTATACTTAGTAGTGCCTCTCCCTCCTTCCTTTCGTGTTATGTATAGTCTGTCCGTATTTGCTCTTGGGTGTAGTGCTTTGTGTATTGTCATTTGTTTCCTGTTTTCTGATCTATGCTGCGGAGTTCTGCCTTCGTCCATTCCACTATTCCTGCGCTGTATCTGATTACTGGCACTGCCCATGTGTTTATGGCTTTTATCATATTTGTTCCGGCGTTGAGTTTTGACTTGAGTATCGCCTTGAGTCTCTGCATATATTCTTTCCTGATCGTGTCCTTCATATCTTGGTGTTTTATATCCCCTCCTTTCATTATTCCCAGGTATTTGTATCCTGTCTCATCTATGTGTTTGATGTTGCTCCCATCTGGTAGCTTATCCCTTCAGTTCTCGTTACTTTGCCTTTTCGTATGTTGACTAAGGCGCATTTTATTATTATTATTATTATTATTATTATTATTATTATTATTATTATTATTATTATTATTATTATTATTATTATTACAAAGTGAAGGCTGCTGAGAAAATCAAGCCAATGGTCGCTATTCCATTATTACTTATACTAGTGAATCCTCGATATTATTGATTATTATTAAATTATTATTAGTTTGTAATTATTATTTATTAATTATTAATTATTATTATTAATTCATCAAGGAAAGACATTATTAAAAAGACATAAACTTGCTCTTCAATTATGTACTTTACGGAAATCCACATAATTAACATAAACTTTTAATTCAGCCTCATTGTCCCAGTTTATCAGAGGGCAGATTAATATTTCTTTATTTGTGATTATTAGTCCGATCAATAATTCAATCATTCATCGCTTCATTATCTCTCATTAATGTTTAATCACCCTTTCATTATGCGAAGTTGTTTGATGACTAATTTGTTTGGCTTACTTATTGCATTTTCATAATCGAAGACTTATTCTCGTATTCAGTCTAAGTTTAAAAATTCGCGCACACTCAATCGTTCAGACAATTGTTCTGGGTAAATTATAAGAAATCATTAAGGTCTGTTCATCTGTTGAGTTATTTAAAAAGCAATATAATTACATTGACATGACATTATAATGACTAATGTGCATTAACCCCAAGGTACATTTCACATAATATTTTGCATCAGGGAGAGTATATTTGTAATTAGTCCCGTGACCTCATTTTTGTTTTAAGGCGAAATTCGAAGAAAGACGAGTTTCATCATCATAGAACTTTGAGCTCTATGCATTAGTGATTAAGAAGTGGTTTTTCTTTAGCATTTATTTATACTCAGAAACATCACTGAAGTCTTGCTGTAGGAAAAAATGCTCAAGAATTTTATAGCTCTCATTTTAATTTTTTTTTGCATCTTCATTTCACGTTCATACTTTCATATCTATTAGATAAATTTTCTCTATGAAAATTCCCCGATGGAAAAGGTTAATATATTTTGAATTAAAACATGCTCCATCACGTAAACACAAACGTATATATGTGTGTATGAAAGATCATTGATGTCCATTGATGTATGTATATTATACGTATGTATGTATGTATGTATGAAAGATCATTGATGTCCATTGATGTGTATGTATGTATGTATGTATGTATGTATGTATGTATGAAAGGTCATTGATGTCCATTGATGTGTATTTATGTATGTATGTATGTATGAAAGATCATTGATGTCCATTGATGTATGTATGTATGTATGTATGTATGTATAAAAGGTCTTTGATGTCCATTGATGTCGTTATGTATGTATGTATGTATGTATGTATGTATGAAAGATCATTGATGTTGTTATGTATGTATGTATGTATGTATGTATGAAAGATCATTGATGTCCATTGATGTGTATGTATGTATGTATGTATGTATGAAAGGTCATTGATGTCCATTGATGTGGTTCTAGTTGATGTGAAGCTTTGATTTTTCTGTCTAATCTCAGACTTTGTGCTTTGGTTTTCGTGTAAAACGTTTGTGACGCCTCTGCTCAATGTAACAAGTAACATCAGTAATATTTATTGCAAATTCCAAATAACAATTTCAGCTCATGTTTGGCTACTCAAGAAACAAGACCTTTACAATGAGTATTTGCAGTTCAGTGTCAATATATTCTTAAGGCTAACATTTTGAGAATAAATATATCTTTATGAAATAGACTTGTCAGTCAAGAACCTTGAAGGCAAACATACCATTCAAAAACTAAAACACTTTCTAACTTAATGACAATGGAAACTAGACGTTACTTAACTCAGCAGCTTACCAGAAGATCTAAACAAATATAAAGAATAAATTTGAAGTGAGATTTGGTGTCATTCAGTATGCCTGGGGAAATGAAGATTATTCTTACACTCGCACAGAAGTTGAAGTTAGCCAAGTTGTAAAAGAAAAGAGGCAATGGAGTTTTTATCAGTCTTGCTGACGTGGCAGTGAAGTTTTGCAATTGATTTATCTCTCTCCAGAGAGAAAAGTTTCATCATAATTGATTCTTTATCAGATTAAAGTTTTTTATTAAAAGATGTCTTTTTGTATAATGTAAAGGTATATCAGAGTATATGTTTATTCACTTTTGGCAATAAGAATTATGTAGAGAATAGCATCTATTAATAGGTATGAGTATCATCCAACTGAAATTAAGGCATTTAAGCAAGCTTGCTTTAAAGCTCTTAGACACAACTCCCTAATATATATAATATATATTAAAAAAAAAAAATTCAAAAAAATATATATTATTATATTATTAATATAATAATATTATATACATATATATATTATAAATAATATATAAATTATATATATTATATATATTATATAATATATATATGCATATATATAAATCAGAGAGAAGAGAGAGAGGAGAGATATAGAGAGAGAGAAGAGAGAGAGAGAATAGGCTCCCACTAAACTTGTTTCGTTAATACTCTACACATTCGTTTTGGAACCTTCTATATGCGAAGTTTCTGCTATCGTTATCTGGAATAAAAAACAAAAAACTACCATAAAGGAAACTAATTCTGTTTTAAGTCCTTTCCTTGAAAATTCTTGTATCAGAGAAGTCTTAGAATTACCCCAATTCTATTTTCCAAGTCCTGGATTGTCACCTTCTCTTCAAGTAATGGAAAGAGAGGTCAGAGAATGCACTCCATAACTAAAAAAAAAAAAAAAAAAAACACGCAACCTAAGAAAAAATACAAATAAGTAAAGAGCTAATACCAAAAGCGAGTTGCAAAAGGTTAAAAAAAAAAAGGTAAAAAAAAATTACCGGTTCTTAAATTACGCCGGAGAAAAACCCAGGGCCTAGTTTGCATACGCCCAACTTCATCCGGAAACTTAGCAGGCACACAGAGAGAGAGAGAGAGAGAGAGAGAAGAGAGAGAGAGAGAGAGAGAGAGAGAGAGAGAGAGATTTTAACGACGAGTGACAACAGCCCCGAGGAAGAAAACATTGGCGATGTTATTATTTCGCTGGACCGGTGACGTCGTCTTGATTAGGTCTTCATTAGGACGAATATTTTCCTTATCTTTTTTTTATTCTTGAGAATTCAAAGATTAGGATTCAGTTTTCTTTTATTGCAAACTCGTCGATATTTTCTGCATTGTTGCTGAAAGTGTTAAAGGTTTTTTCTTTTTCCTTTTGTTTATTCTTTAGAATCCATAGATTTGGAATAACTTTTTTTTATTGCAAACTCGTTGATATTTTCTGCATCGTTTCTGAGTGTTAAAGACGTTTTTTTCTTTTCTTAAGAAATCATAGCTGCAGTTCCGTTTTGATTGTACGCTTATCAATATTTGCTATCGTTTCGTTTAGCGTTAAATGTTATAGTTACGATTCTTTTGTATTATTTAGTATTTTGTCCTATAAAATCTTACACCTAATGGCCTCTCCAAGGCTAAGGAGTGTGCTGGCATAAGGCCAGCTTAATCTAAAACCAAAAAACCAATAAGAAAATTCGGATCTTTTTCTGAAATTTAAGACCAAAAAACTTCACTGAAGGAAAACAATTTTTCCTTTGTTTTTCTTATTTAAATTCATATATTCTATTCTGCTGCTTCTACTGAAATGCAAAAACTAATAATAATGACACCGAACACCTTAGTGGCCTAGATTTAGTGGATCAGTTCGTTAGGGGAACGTGGAATATTACTAATATTACTTTATGACATTATCATATCATATGCACTTAAGCTTCTGTAATTCTTTCAAATCACGTTGTCTAGTAACGAGAAAATGTACAAATTCTGAACAATATAATTCCCCTTTGTTCATTTTTTCGAATCTGCGTTCAAAGTATCTTGTAGAACGACCTATTTTGAGAGAGAGAGAGAGAGAGAGAGAGAGAGAGAGAGAGAGAGAGAGAGAGAAGATATCATGTCGAAAAACAACAATATTATGATTAATATTCTAATCACGTCGAATCAAAACATTTATGAAAAGCTTTACCATGTATATGGCAACAAATGTATGGGGCTGATTATCTAGGATTTCGAAGAGCGAAAATGGGGTTAAATTCATTATTTCGCCTCCAATAATAATTGCTGGTTTAATTCAGTGTTGTTTTTGGTGCTGGAGGTCACATCGAGGACATTTCCACCTGCTTTTGAACGAGATTGTAATAATAGTGATATAATTTATTATTGCTGCCGTTGAATTACTTGTTCAAATGATCTGGTTACATACATACATTTGTGTGTATATATATATATCTATATATATATATATATATATATATATATATAATCTATAATATATATATATAGAATATAAAACGCTAAGATTTCTCTTCATCTTGTCCTTGGAAAGTTGCAGTTCATAAAATTAGATATCAGAACCAGAATGCGATCATTATTTGTGCAAAACAAAAGCAGTTGTTTTATATTCTGAAGTCTTTCAAAGCTCCGTTTTCAATCTTGCGGACTTTAAAAACCGCTTCTTTCCAGAGTGCCAAGATAAGGAAGGTAGCTTCCGTCTTTCCAATGTTTTCGATGAGGAATCTCTGTATAAAATGAGTGGGATTTTCATGTTTACAGAATAAGCCAGATCCCTGCAGAGTTTATAATTATCTTCAATTGAAATAAGTTTTATTGTTTATTATTATATAATATTATTGAAATATGTCAAGTCAGACGATTTATAAAAGTATAATTGAATTTCTGAAGATGTTTTTTTATCAAGGTTTACTCTTTCCTCCCCTGTTTATACAGATCCACTTGTTCTCGCAAGCGATGACCGAAGTCGTCGCGGTGCCAGCCAGTTCATACCAATCAATCATCCGATATGCAAATGACTGACGCTGTCATTTCTTGGCATCGAAACCTTCCTTTACTGGTGATGATGTTTCCCTGCCAGAATCGAGACCACTGGGGAAGAGACCACCAGAAACCGAACTATAATTATCTCATGTTGATTGGCAGGAACATTTACAGTTATTATATTTCGCTTATGACTCACTGGAGGCTGTTTGTTTAAAAGCAAGGTAATCATATAAGACCTTGAGATTTGTTTTGACGTGACTTTTGACATTTAATTCAGCTGAAGAATTTGCTTTTAAATTCATTTTCATAAAAGAGGATATGAAGCATATTTTGAGTTCATATTGAATTATTCTCCACAATTACTTGTATTTAATTTGATTCAGTTTGCTTAAAAGCAATTTATTTCTCTAAATCCCCTGTTCTTTAAAGAGATATCGGCAGAGAAAAGGCTACACACAGCCATATATATTTAATTTATTTTTTATTTTTTGTAACGGTTTTAGCTGATGATGAAGTTAGATATTTTGATAGCTTGCCCAATAAGTAAATTATATATTTCTATCTATTTGTCTACACACATACACTCACACACACTATATATATATATATATATATATATATATATATATATATCATATATATATATATATATAAAATCGGTAATAAATAATATTGCCAAAGCCAGGGTAATAACATTTAATTTTGTAAGCTTTCGAGGTAAATAACCTCATCATCAGTTTCTAAAAACATGGATGCAACGCAAAAAGCGTTGAAATTGCAATAAAATTAACTTTCTTACTGAAATCTAAACAGAACATAAAAAAATACAAAACTTGGAATTCGGATAATAAACATGATTAAAAATGCTAATAAAACATTAGAAAAGAAAGAATGAAATAAAAATACACCATAAAAATATAAACGTAACAAATGCAAACTAAAACTAGCAAATACAAAGTAAAAGGGCCGTTGACCTGTTTGCCAACCTTCTTGAAAACAATCATATAATTAATTACTAATTGTATGTACCGGACGAGTTGTTGCTCAGTTCTGGTTTCATCTTGTGTATAAGCAACGTCTCTGAAGTTACGAGGTCCAGTCAGTTCGAGCCAAACAGACAGTACTTGAAAATTCAGGTCAGTGAACGGTCGGTCTTGTGCTGAAGAGTTCTCTCTTACGACTGAAAGACTCTTTGGTCTAGAGGGAAGAAAGACCTACGAGTTCCAGATTTCTGTGTCTGGATCCCACAGGAGACCACGCAACAGAAGCACCTCAGTGGCGTGGTCGGTATGGTGTTGGCCATGCCACCTCGGTGGCTGCGAGATCGATTCTCTGGCATTCCATTGAGGAGTGAGAGATGTGTATTTCTGGTAATAGAAGTTCACTCTCAACGTGGTTCGGAAGTCATGTAAAGCCGTTGGTCCCGTTGCTGAATAACCACTGGTTCCATGCAACGTAATAACACCATACAAACAAACAAACACTACAAAAAGTCAACACATAAACGAAACACGTATCAAGGTCTACGGGAAGATTGGGTGTCTCTATCAACAGCGATCTAACAGTGAAAGGTTCAGTAACAACGGATTGGGGCCCAATTTGAGGAAAACTGCGTAGAAGTATTTCTTAAGAACCTTTTCGACCAAATAGCTACTGTGACTAAGGTAAGGTCATTTAATGCACTTCACATTTTTGCTAGCAGTTGTATTCGCTGGATTTGGGACAAAACTACTCATTTCAGATATTTTGTCAGGATTTTGTAAAATTATTTCTACGAGAATCAACCAGATTACGTTTCTTAACAAACATTTTTCCTTTGCCCTCAAACCACTCACGAAAATGATTTTGATATTTCATTCTCTCAAAACTAAGCTAAAAAAAAGGAAAAGTCAAGAAAGTGATTCGTTAATCGTTGGGCATAACTTTAACATTTATTTGTCTGTTGTTTTCAAACCATCCACGAAAATAAATTTAATATTTAATTTTCTCTCTCTAAAAAAAAGAGAAAAAAGTGTCATTCGTTAATCGCAGATTATTTATTTACAGTTAATTTGGTTTTCCTCTCAAACCACCTACGGAAATAATTTCAGTGCTAAATTTTCTCTCAACCCCAAAGAAAAATTATTCGTTTTGTTGATCGCGCGTCGTCTGGAAATTCTCCCCTGCACAAAAAAATGACTGCGAGACTCATCTAGCCAAAATGCAACATGTTACGCTCCCAACGATCTCGCTTACCACAGAGAATTAGGTTTACATCCCACCCTTGTACCTGTTCGCTGATTTCATTACACCTGTATGCAGTGTATTCCCAGGAAAATTGGATTAACCTCGGAATAGTAAGGTAGAGTTTAGATAGAGGCATTCTTTTCGGTCTAACCTGGTTTTCGTTGATATATATATATATATATATATATATATATATATATATATATATATATATATATATATATATATATATATAATGTGTGTGTGTGTATTATCATATTCAGTAGACGGTATCTGACTTCCAGTTTCATATATTTGGAATGAATGCGCAACCGTTCTAATACCAACAGCACAAAGGATATTGTTTTTATTACCATATTGATGCTTTATTTTGAAGAAAATATAAACCTAACTTTTTTCAAAGGAAAAATGATTCTTTTAAATGTTGGAGCCTAATACCCCCGTGAAATGGTATATATACGTAAACTTGATGAATATTTACGAAGTAAAATGGAATTTCACTTTCCCAAATGCTAATTTAGCGCCAGAAGGAAGCGGTCAATTTAGAAGGAGAAAGAAATGTTGATTATTCAATAGGTGTTGAGCGATAGAAAGCAGTTTGTTCCTTTGATATGCATATTTGAGTAAAAAAAAAAAAAAAACTGAAAACGCGTAGCGAAGAACATTTATGGCTTAGTGTTTATATACATCTCTAATTTCGGGGCAAAACAAGCACTAGTCATTACTAGGAATAAATTATTAATAAAGTAAAAGTCTTAGGGATTTATGTGCCCTAAAGTAGAGAGAGAGAGAGAGAGAGAGAGAGAGAGAGAGAGAGAGAGAGAGAGAGATGTGGGATGGATATACATGTTTTATTGTTTTATTTTTTCTTAAATCTGACATTTACTCCAAAATTTATATTATAATGGTAGTACAAGCGAAGGTTTTATATTGTATGGGTCTTTGTTGATGTGATTCAGAGTTTTTTGCCGCTTTTAATGTATTGTGTAATACACAGTCAAGATATTATAATTTATTTCCTGTACTGCTAATCATGTCTAGATATACGCAACGTTCTTGAAAACACAACCGTGAACACTGATCTTTAATCGACCTGAATAAAAATGCCCAAGGGAAGGAATATTAGTGGGCTTTCTGTAAAGTGTATTTAAGCCTATTACTTTTCCTATGTATCAGGCAATCCGAAAAGGGCAGGCATCCATCCTTTTTCACATTCAGAGTGAATTTAATCGAAGGTACTAACTGATTTAACCTGTCAAGAAAATTATCAACATTTCCCTGACCTTACTCAGATTATATAGTCAACATACCTGAACCATACTGCATTGCGTGGGATGATTTGGTTTAATATTTGCCTTTGAAAAAATTCCATATACAGATAAGCTAGTCATACCGAAATAAAATTTTCAAATGAATTCAATTTTACATTCTTTTATTCATAACGGCGTTGGGTAACATAATCCAGTCACTAACAGAGGGTTCTTTTACAAATTTGACGAAGTCGGTCTTCGCCAATATTGTTTACGTAAGTAAAATGCATAAATATTCAAATGACACGTTAAATAATACCAAAAGATACAGTAACTGCAACAACTTAGATTAGTATGAGTATACCCGTTAGTGTCATTACCAAGATATTTACCATAAATAAACCATGCTCACTGCACCAGCTGTTATGACAGGGTTCTTGCGATAGTCTTACTTATTACTGAACTGTCGAATTTTAACGTTGATATAGTTCATTAGTGTCTATGGAGCAACTCGGAAAAACCTTCAACATAAATTTAAACCAATGATTACGAAAATAACACAGTCACATGATTAATAATTCACAAATATTAGAAATATATGAATAACGCCTTAACACAACTGTTACACGTACAACACCATTTGCATACACTTTCAATAATGCTATGACAATCAGCGTGTAGAATACTTCCAACAAATCATAAGTAATCTTTTCTTCATAGGTAAAAAGTGACAGCGGTCACAGTGATGCCATGAGTGAAAGATAAAATACTGCTATTTTCCCCTTAAGAATACTATGTTCCGAGAGTCAACCGCTCTTATGTTACGCTGTTGACAGAAATTTCATCTGGCCGAAATTCTTTGAGTCTCAAATGTCGACTCGAAAGAAATGAAAACAAAAAATTTTCTTAACGTATTTCTCGTATGTAATAAAACTTAGCACCATATTTTTATAACTCTTTTAATATATGCATAAAATAGCAATCTATAATAATTTGAGGTTAAAATAGGCTTGTATTTCAGTTTTGATTTAATATTTACAGCTTTCCAATTAATGTATAACGAACATCCTCAAAATTATTGAGGTTACCTACCCTTCAATCGCCTCAACAACGTATTTTTCAATTTTCTACCATCATAGAAAACTAATCGTATTTGTTTAAAGGAGGAACTCAGGTAAAGGACTGTTCGGTTAATCCCTTCATTTCTACGAATTTTCATTAGTGTTTTCATCTGATATATTAATGATTACGTGAATGTCTGAGAATATAGTCATTACTTACCTCTATTTAACCCCCCATATGGAATATAAGGCGATAAAAGCTGCCAAAGCTACTATTAATGTCAGAAATGACTAGTTTTGTCCCAAATCCAGCGAATACAGCTGCTAGCAAAAATGTGAAGTGCATTAAATGACCTTACCTTAGTCACAGTAGCTATTTGGTCGAAAAGGTTCTTAAGAAATACTTCAACGCAGTTTTCCTCAAATTGGGCCCCAATCCGTTGTTACTAAACCTTTCATTGTTAGATCGCTGTTAATAGAGACACCCAATCTTCCTGTAGACCTTGATTCGTGTTTCGTTTGTGTTGATTTTTTGTAGTGTTTGTTTGTTTGTATGGTGTTTTTACGTTGCATGGAACCAGTGGTTTTTCAGAAACGGGACCAACGGCTTTACATGACTTCCGAACCACGTCGAGAGTGAACTTCTATTACCAGAAATACACATCTCTCACTCCTCAAAGGAATGCCAGAGAATCGATCTCGCAGCCCTTTTACTTATGTATTTGCTCGTCTTAGTTTGCATTTGATACGTTTGTATTTTTATGGTGTATTTTTATTTCATTCTTTCTTTTCTAATGTTTTATTAGCTTTTTTTAATCATGTTTATTATCCGAATTCCAAGTTTTGTATTTTTTTAGGTTTTAATCCTACTGTTTAGGTTTCAGTAAGAAAGTTCATTTTATTGTAATTTCAACGCTTTTTGCGTTGCATCAATGATTTTTAAAAACTGATGATGAGGTTATTTACCTCATAAGCTTAGAAAATAAAATGTTATACCCTGGCTTTGGCAATATTATTTATTACCAATTATATATATATAATATATATATATATATATATTATATATATATATATATATATATTATATATATGTGTGTGTGTGTGTGCGTGTGTGTGTGGGTATGTGTGTAGACAAATAGATAGAAATATATAATTTACTTCATCATTAGCTAAAACAGTTACAAAAAATAAAAAAAAGAATTAAATATATATGGCTGTGTGTAGCCTTTTCTCTGCCGATATCTCTTTAAAGAACAGGGGATTTAGAGAAATAAATTGCTTTTAAGCAAACTAAATCAGATTAAATACAAGTAATCGGGTATAATAATTCAATATGAACTCAAAATATGCTTCATATCCTCTTTTATGAAAATGAATTTAAAAGCAAATTCTTCAGCTGAATTAAATGTCAAAAGTCACGTCAAAACAAATCTCTGGTCTTTATATGTTATTACCTTGCTTTTAAACAAACAGCCTCCAGTGAGTCATAATCGAAATATGATACCTGTAAATGTTCCTGTTATTCAACATTAGATAATTATAGTTCGGTTTCTGGTGGTCTCTTTTCCCCCAGTGGTCTCGATTTCTGGCAGGGAAACATCATCACCAGTAAAGGAAGGTTTCGATGCCAAGAAATGACAGCGTCAGTCATTTGCAAATCGGATGATTGATTGGTATGAACTGGCTGGCACCGCGACGACTTCGGTCATCACTGGCGAGAACAAGTGGATCAGTATAAACAGGAGAGGAAAGAGAAAACCTTGATAAAAACATCTTCAGAAATTCAATTATGCTTTATAAATCGTTTTGACTTGACATATTTCAATAATATTATGTAATAATAAACAATAAACTTATTTCAATTGAAGATTAATTATAAACTTTACAGGGATCTGGCTTATTCTGTAAACATGAAAAATCCCACTCATTTTATACAGATTCCTTATCGAAAACATTGGAAAGACGGAAGCTACCTTCCTTATCTTGGCCACTCTGGAAAGAAGCGGCTTTTAAAGTCCGCAAAATTGAAACGGAGCTTTGAAAGACTTCAGAATATAAAACAACTGCTTTTGTTTTGCACAAATAATGATCGCATCTGGTTTTCGATATCTAATTTTATGAACTGCAACTTTCCAAGGACAAGATGAAGAGAAAATCTTAGCGTTTATATTCTACACACACACACACACATACACACACACACACATATATATATATATATATATATATATATATATATATATATATATATACAAATGTATGTATATAACCAGATAATTTGAACAAGTAAATCACTGGCAGCAATAATAAATTATATCACTATTATTACAATCTCGTTCAAAAGCAGGTGGAAATGTCCTCGCTGTGACTCCGCACAAAAACAACACTGAATTAAACCATCAATTATTATTGGAGGCGAAATAATGAATTTAACCCCATTCTCGCTCTTCAACATATTTTCGAAATCCTAGATAATCAGCCCCATATATTTGTTGCCATATATATGGTAAAGCTTTTCATAAATGTTTTGATTCGACGTGATTAGCATATTAATCATAATATTGTTGTTTTTCGACATGATATCTTCTCTCTCTCTCTCTCTCTCTCTCTCTCTCTCTCTCTCTCTCTCTCTCAAATAGGTCGTTCTACAAGATACTTTGAACGCAGATTCGAAAAAATGAACAAAGGCGAATTATATTGTTCAGAATTTGTACATTTTCTCGTTACTAGACAACGTGATTTGAAAGAATTACAGAAGCTTAAGTGCATATGATATGATAATGTCATAAAGTAATATTAGTAATATTCCACGTTCCCCTAACGAACTGATCCACTAAATCTAGGCCACTAAGGTGTTGCGGTGTCATTATTATTAGTTGTGTATTTCAGTAGTAACAGCAGAATATAATTTATAAATTTAAATAAGAAAAACATAGGAAAAATCGTGTGTCCTTGAGAGAAGTTTTATCATAAAAACATAGGAAAATTTGTCCTTCAGTGAAGTTTTATAATAAAAACTAAGGAAAAATTGTACCCTTCAGTGAAGTTTTATAATAAAAACTAAGGAAAAATTGTGCCCTTCAGTGAAGTTTTATAATAAAACAAATAAAAATTTTGTCTCCTTCAGGGAAGTTTTTTGGTCTTAAATTTCAGAAAAAGATCCGAGTTTTCTTACTGGTTATTTGGTTTTAGATTAAGCTGGCCTTATGCCAACACACTCCTTAGCCTTGGAGATACCCAAAGGTGTAAGATTTTATCAGACAAAATACTAAATAATAGAAAGGAATCGTAACTATAACATTTAACGCTAAACGAAACGATAGCAAATATTGATAAGCGTGCAATCGAATCGGAACTGACAGCTATGATTTCTTAAGAAAAAAAAATTCTTTAACCCTTTCAGCGAAGATGCAGAAAATATCGACGAATTTGCAATAAAAAAAACTTATTCCTAATCTAAAATTAAATTCTAAAGAAAAAAAAAGAAAAAAAAAAAACTCCTTTAATACTTAGACAACGATGCAGAAAATATCGATGAGTTTGCATTAAAAAAACTGATTCCTAATCTATGGATTCTAAAGAATAAACAAAAGTAAAAAGAAAACTTCGTTAACACTCAGCAACGATACATAAATATAGATGAGTTTGCAATAAAAAAAGACTGATCCTAATCTATGGATTCTAAAGAATAAACAAAAGGAAAAAGAAAAAACCTTTAACCACTTTCAGCAACAATGCAGAAAATATCGATGAGTTTGCAATAAAAAAACTGATTCCTAATCTATGAATTCTAAAGAAAAAAAAAAGAAAAAAAAAAAAAAAAAAAAAAAAAAAAAAAAGGAAAAAAAAAACTTCTTTAACAATTTAGACAACGATGCAGAAAATATCGACGAATTTGCAATAAAAAAACTGATTCCTAATCTATGAATTCTAAAGAATAAAAAACAAGGGAAAAAAGAAAACTTCTTTAAAATTCTCACACGATGCAGAAAATATCGATGTGTTTGCAATAAAAAGACAACTGAATCCTAATCTTTGAATTCTCAAGAATAAAAAAAAGATAAGGAAAATATTCGTCCTAATGAAGACCTAATCAAAGACGACGTCACCGGTCCAGCGAAATAAAATAAATCGGCCTATTGTTCTTTCTTCCTCACGGGCTCGTTGTCAACTCGGTCGACGTTAAAATAATATTCTGTCTCTCTTCTCGTTCTCGTCCTTCTTCGTCTCTCCTCCGTCTGCTCTGTCTCTCTTTCTCTCTCGTCCTCGTCTCATCCTCTTCCTGTGCCTGCTAAGTTTTCGGGATGAATTTAGGGCGTATGGCAAACTAGGCCCTGGTTTTTCCTTCCGGCGTAAATTTAAAACCGGAACCTTTGCTTTTTTTCCTTTTTTAACCTTTTTTTTTAACCTTTGCAACTCGCTTTTTGGTATTAGCCTTTCTTTACTTATTTATTTGCATTTTTCTTTAGGTTTGCTGTTATTTCTTTTTTTGTTTTTTTTTTTTTTTTTGTTATTGGAGTGCATTCTCTGACCTCTCTTTCATTACTTGAAGAGAAGGTGACAATCCAGGACTTGGAAGATAGAATTGGGGTAATTCTAAGACTTCTCTGATACGAGAACTTTCAAGGAAAGGACTTAAAACAGAATTAGTTTCCTTTATGGTAGTTTTTTGTTTTTTTATTCCAGAAAATAAATAGCAGAAACTTCGCATAGGAGAAGGTTTCAAAACGAATTAGTAGAGTATATACGAAAACAAGTTTAGTGGGAGCCTATTCTGTCTCTCTCTCTCTCTCTCTGGATTTGTATATATATATATATATATATATATATATATATATATATATATATATATATATATATATATATATACACACACACACACACACACACACACACACATATATATATATATATATATATATATATATATATATATATATATATATATATATATATATATAAATATATATTACGAGCGTATCTACAAGCTTTAAAGTAAGCTTGCTTAAATGCCTTAATTTCAGTTGGATGATACTCATACCTATTAATAGATGCTATTCTCTATTAATTTTCTTATTGCTAAAAAGTGAATAAACATTATACTCTGATATACCTTTACACTTATACCAAAAAGACATTTTCTTTTAATAAAAAACTTTAATCTGATAAACGAATCAATTATGATGAAACTTTACCCGCTGGAGAGAGATAAATCAATTGCAAAACTTCACTGCCATGTCAGCAAGACTGATAAAAACTCCATTGCCTCTTTTCTTTTACAACTTTGCTAACTTCAACTTCTGTGCGAGTGTAAGAATAATCTTCATTTCCCCAGGTATACTGAATGACATCAAATCTCAATTCAAATTGGTTCTTTATGTTTTTTTAGATCTTCTGGTAAGCTGCTGAGTTAAGTAAGGTCTAGTTTCCATTGTCATTAAGTTAGAAAGTGTTTTAGTTTTTGAACGGTATGTTTGCCTTCAAAGTTCTTGACTGACAAGTCTATTTCATAAAGATATATTTATTCTCAAAATGTTAGCCTTAAAAATATATTGACACTGAACTGCAAATGCTCATTGTAAAGGTCTTGTTTCTTGAGTAGCCAAACATGAGCTGAAATTGATATTTGGAATTTGCAATAAATATTACTAATGTTACTTGTTACATTGAGCAGAGGCGTCACAAACGTTTTACACGAAAACCAAAGCACAAAGTTTGAAATTAGACAGTAAAATCAAAGCTTCACATCAACTAGAACCACATCAATGGACATCAATGACATTTCATACATACATACATACATACATACATACATACATACATTCACATCAATGGACATCAATGATATTTCATACATACATACATACATACATGCATACATACATAACCACATCAATGGACATCAATGATCTTTCATACATACATACATACATACATACATACATAACCACATCAATGGAAATCAATGATAATTTCATACTCACATATATACATTTGTGTTTACGTGATGGAGCTGTTTGTTCAAAATTCAAAATTGTTAACCTTTTCCATCGGGGAATTTTCATAGAGAAACTTTATCGAATATATATGAAAGTATGAACGTGTTCTTTTAAAAAAAGTGAAATGAAGATGCAACAAAAATTTAAAATGAGAGCTATAAAATTCTTGAGCATTTTTTCCTACAGTAATGTTTCTGAGTATAAATAAATGCTAAAGAAAAACCACTTCTTAATCACTAATGCATAGAGCTCAAAGTTCTATGATGATGAAACTCGTCTTTCTTCGAATTTCGCCTTAAAACAAAAATGAGGTCACGGGACTAATTACAAATATACTCTCCCTGATGCAAAATATTATCTGAAATGTACCTTGGGGTTAATGCACATTAGCCATGATAATGTCATGTCAATGTAATTATATTGCTTTTTAAATAACTTAACATATCAACAGACCTTAATGATTTCTTATAATTTACCCAAAGGAATTGTCTGAACGATTGAGTGTGCGCAAATTGTTAAACTTAGACGGAATACGAGAATAAGTCTTCGATTATGAAAATGCAATAAGTAAGCCAAACAAATTAGTCATCAAACAACTTCGCATAATGAATGGGTGATTAAGCATTAATGAGAGATAATGAAGCGATGAATTATTGAATTATTGATCGGACTAATAATCACAAATAAAGAAATATTAATCTGCACCTCTGATAAACTGGGACAATGAGGCCGAATTAAAAGTTTATGTTAATGATATGGATTTCAGTAGTTAAGTACATAATTGAAGAGCAAGTTTATGTCTTTTTAATAGAAAAATGCGCCTTAGTCAACATACAAAAAGGCAAAGTAACGAGAACTGAAGGGATAAAGCTACCAGATGGGAGCAACATCAAACACATAGATGAGGCTGGATAAAACAAAATACCTGGGAATGATAGAAGGAGGGGATATAAAACACCAAGAGATGAAGGACACGATCAGGAAAGAATATATACAGACTCAAGACGATACTCAAGTCAAAACCCAACGCCGGAAATATGATAAAAGCCATAAACACATGGGCAGTGCCAGTAATCAGATACAGCGCAGGAATAGTGGAATGGACGAAGGCAGAACTCTGCATCATAGATCAGAAAACCAGGAAACATATGACAATACACAAAGCACTACACCAAAGAGCAAATACGGACAGACTATACATAACACGAAAGGAAGGAGGGAGAGGACTACTAAGTATAGAGGACTGCGTCAACATCGAGAACAGAGCACTGGGGCAATATCTGGAAACAGTGAAGACGAGTGGGCTAAAGAAGTGCATGGGAAGAAGGACTAATAAAAGTAGACTAAGACCCAGAAATATACAGAGACAGGAGAATGGCAAACAGAACAGAGAACTGGCACAACAAACCAATGCACGGACAATTCATGAGACAGACTAAAGAACTAGCCAGTGATGACACATGGCAATGGCTACAGAGGGGAGAACTAAAGAAGGAAACTGAAGGAATAATAACAGCGGCACAAGATCAGGCCCTAAGAACCAGATATGTTCAAAGAACGATAAACGGAAATAACATCTCTCCCATATGTAGGAAGTGCAATACGAAAAATGAAACCATAAACCACATAGCAAGCGAATGCCCGGCACTTGCACAGAACCAGTACAAAAAGAGGCATGATTCAGTGGCAAAAGCCCTCCACTGGAGCCTGTGCAAGAAACATCAGCTACCTTGCAGTAATAAGTGGTACGAGCACCAACCTGAGGGAGTGATAGAAAAACGATCAGGCAAAGATCCTCTGGGGGGACTATGGTATCAGAACAGATAGGGTGATACGTGCAAAACAGACCAGACGTGACGTTGATTGACAAAGTCAAGAAGAAAGTATCACTCATTGATGTCACAATACCATGGGACACCAGAGTTGAAGAGAAAGAGAGGGAAAAAATGGATAAGTATCAAGATCTGAAAATAGAAATAAGAAGGATATGGGATATGCCAGTGGAAATTGTACCATTAATCATAGGAGCACTAGGCACGATCCCAAGATCCATGAAAAGGAAATCTAGAAAAACTAGAGGCTGAAGTAGCTCCAGGACTCATGCAGAAGAGTGTCATCCTAGAAACGGCACACAATAGTAAGAAAAGATGGACTCCTAAGGAGGCAGGATGCAACCCGGAACCCCACACTATAAATATCACCCAGTCGAATTGGAGGACAGTGATAGAGCAAAAAAAAAAAAA
>NC_061101.1:16847699-16852699 GCF_015104395.2 Macrobrachium nipponense | reverse complement strand
CGTGATAAACCTTTACGGTGCGAAGTCCTCTTTTCTTGACTTACATATTACTCTCTCTCTCTCTCTCTCTCTCTCTCTCTCTCTCTCTCTCGCTTCATCAACAAAGTTGTATTTCTATTAAACTTTAAATTACAGAAAGCAGTAAGAATAATATTTTTATCGAATATCGTAAATTCCATCCCGTTTCGGTTTATCATTTTCTCTAATGTTAGCCACTTCTCTCTCTCTCCTCTCTCTCTCTCTCTCTCTCTCGGTTCCCTATGTTGTTGCATTTTTTTAAACCTCAAGTTCACCAATCTGTTTTGGGAATAGTCTAAACGATGGGAAATAGTCTACCATCAACCATTAAGAAGCTAAATCTATGTAAGAAATAATAATGTAATAAACATGATGTAAAGAACAATTACCCTAGTATTCTTTCGCTGCACAATAAGTTTAAAAAAATGGCAATAAAAAAGGGAATATTGGATATTTTTTAGCGTAACTATAAATACTTTGATGATAATACATTATTAGCTAACAAAATTCCATAATTGCACAGGGTCCCTTCCCATTTCGGGGAAACCATTATTTAGATAAGAAGCAAAACTCTGAACTAAATTAGCGAAATTGAAATCGTGAGTTTTCTATAAAGCAGTTCATCGGTATTTTCATTATAATTCCTTTTGCCTCGTAATATAATTTCCCTCAGTTTTGACAGCGAACACCAGAAGAAAAAGACATGATGTGTGATACATAAGTGATACTTTATATACTTCAAGAATTCAGTTCGATGTAAATGTCAGTTGAGCAGACTTTCCTGTTTACTTCCCACTCATTTATTTATCCTTTGCTGATTATTTATATTCTTTTGACTGTTCGCTGGTGCAGTCTCATATCTTCAATTGCCACACAAAAGGACTTGACCATTTTTTAAAGCATTTTCTAAAATAATATTAATGTTTAGATGACACAGAGTTCCTCTGTTACATAACATGGAAAAATGATAAATCTTTCTTAGTGTTCTAATTCTTAGGCAATGCATTTTAACTCCTTGTTCATCATAATTATTTGCAGCAAATATCTAAGTCTAATTTCCTGTACGTTTCCTTTTTATTATAAATCGGTTGTAAAATGGTAAATAATTATCTTTTTTATTAAGCATTTTAACGATCAACTTATGAATATGAGTTCAGGTCTTTTTAAATTAGATAGTTACCTTGTTTATAAAATTGTAGGAAAATACAATGTCACCTTTTAGCAACAGCCTGTTTTTACTAACTGCGTTTTCAGTTTCAGTTCCTTTAAGCACTTTTAAAATATTCTACTTGTTTGTATGACAATTGTAACGATAATTTGCTTGTTAAAGGCATTGATCTTTGTTCTGTGAAACTTTTTCTTGTATTATGTTTCTATTTATTTATTTTGTTTGGACTTTGTACCCCAAAGAAGTGTACGCAATACAACGAAAGCGCCTTGGTACCTGCTCTTTTCATTTTTTACCCTTCATGCGGCTACTTATATATATATATATATATATATATATATATATATATATATATATATATATATATATATATATATATATTATATATATATATATACATATATATTGTTACATTTATTGAGCTCCTCGTCTACCCAGCACTTAGTTAAATATTTTGATTGATAGAAAAGCAGCCATTTACCCTAATATCAGCTGATTTTAGGCGGGAACCCAAAGCAGGCCAGCCGTAGTTGCGGGAAGGGGGAAATAAAGACTTTTGTCAGCCTTAGGGACGTATCCCAAAAAGAGGGTGTAGGTAGCTAGGTACTTCGTAGGCCTACTTCTAAGATCTTTTATCCCGTGAACTTCTCGCTGGCGATATGCTCTGTTTCCAGGAATGCCGCCGGAAAGGGGGTAAGCTGACCCCCAACACCCATGCTTAACCCATGCAGTCGCTCTCAGTCAGCTCCAAGCCGTGACCTCGACGGATGTCCCCTGCCAGCAGCCTTATATTAGGCCTACCAAGGCATTACTGGCGTGCCCAGACCTGAGACAAAGCTGACGCCGCATTTCTACAAAGGTCCACTTATTATGGCATCCAGGTACGTCTCGTGAATCAGTCATATTGACAGTTCTTTCCCTCCTAGTGTCGTAACTACTCCCATTTTCAAAATTCAAACTCCTAATTCTCAAAAGAACATTCTTTTGTTCCTTTTCACTGCCTCGTGGCCGCATGCCTCCCTTTTGTGATCGTCCCAGACAAATGAAGTCATTGAATATTTCATTTAACACTAAGAGTTCCTCCCCAGTGTGTTAGACAAAGTGAGTAACTGTAACTTGTGCAAGAACTCTTTAATTATTTTGTGTCTAATCTGGGATTTCTTCCAGATTTGCTGAGTCATGTGTCCAAGTCTTCGCGCCCGCAAGTGCTGCATTACCGCAAGATAATATGAATAATTTTGAAAACCAGCTTTTACGTGAATCTCATTTTAGCCAGCTATCATACCCTTGTGAGAGATAATATTGTTCCCCGTGCGGACAAGCTGCATTTACTCCTTCTCCAGGCCATTAAACGGCCTCTTGTAAATAAATGTGTAAAGTAATTAGCTGAGTTTTCAGGCGAACTTTTTCTCTAAAAATAATAATACCAAAACCCCCCTTTTTTAAAGGTAAGTTAATATCCAGTTACCTTTCATTTCCATATAATATTTTTCCTTTACGTTTTGGGCCACATGAGGCCGGTTCAAACGTAAAAATATATATATGTATATTATATATATATATATAATATATATATATATATATATATATATATATTTGTATATATATAAAGTAACCAAAGTAACTTGCATTAAAACTGAGTATCCTGTTTGAATGCTCTCTCTCTCTCTCTCTCTCTCGCTCTCTCTCTCCTTTCTATCTAAGAGGTATCCATGACATTACTTTTAATTATTTCAGTAACACGAAGAGCCCATCCTTATCTCTGATGGCCGTGGGAAGAGGCTAATGTTTAAAAACTTAGGTTATGTCCCTGAATAATATCTAATATTCCACGCGTTCTGTCGGCGCCTTCGGAATAATGACTTATAATTAGGGCATTTTCTTGAGACAACAACCTACTTTGCAATCTCGTAACCCTTAAATAACGAGATGAACAGTGCAAGGCAATCACAGTATCTTAACGCGTCCTTTAAAGCAAAAGATTTGCTGTGTATGCATCAGGATTTTCTTATGATTTACTTTAGATGAAGATAGTTTTACTTAACGAAAAGTATAGAATTACCTTCTTGCCAGTTTCTTATCGGAATTAGGTAGCGTCTATTGTATTAGATATATTTGTATTGTATTAAATATATTAAATGGATTGAATGTATTAAAGAATAATCAGAAGTAATGTCTCCGAATCCTTTAGTCTCACAGTGCAGTGAAACGTCATAAACAATTCAATAACACACATACCACAAATAGGTTGGATACGAGTCAACGACTTATTGGCAATTCTAATCAGGCTTTGATACGATTGTCCATCATTTACCGGAGGACAGTTGTCCGCGTGCGGTCGCCAACTTATCGTCAACCTGTTTGGGAAGTAGTCGCAGTATGTAAACAATGAGTGTTTTTGTGATATGCTTTACTGTAGTGTGGACAAACCCTTAGTGAGCAGAGAAGACTCCTTTATCTCTCGCATGTGATAGGAAAGGATTAATAGAGGAATAACACGAATATCCTGACACAAAAGCCCTTCAACAGACATCTTAATACGCTCAGTAAGAGAGAGAAACTATTTCTAGCAAAAGATAAAGAGTAGTTACAGCTTAGCATAAGTTTGTTGGACAGCAATCCTTCACCAGACGTCTCGCACAACATATTCCACAAGTAAGACAAAATGGGTAAGGCGAAGCAAAGAGGAAAGGAAAAGAGGTATCAGATTCTTCTGCAACATTTCTTCGGTAGTCTCAACTATTCTTCTACAACTGACTCCCTCTTCAAAGGACCTCAATATCTCGCAGGTGGATGAGCTCATGCACACTGGAGAGGAGATGAAAAATTAGATATTCCCCTTTCCCGCGGAATTATTAAATGCCAGTGGAACCACACACACACACACACACACACACACACACAGAGAGAGAGAGAGAGAGAGAGAGAGAGAGAGAGAGATTAATTCGGTCGGAAAGAAAGATTTTACTCTCCAAAGAGAATACGACTTGAAAATGAAATGACTTTTTTCTCATTCCTCTGAGGCATGACGAGAAGAATTTGGGGGAAATATGAAATTCGCAAAATGAGCAGTTGATGTTTTTAAATGAATGCCAAACTCCCCCCACAGCCCCCTCCCCCATCTCACGCCCATCCTCACGCAATTACCCCCCCCCCCCCCCCCCCTCCCCCCCCCCCCCCCCCCCCCCCCCCCACACCCCCTACCCCCTTTCCCGCCCTCTCTCCGCCCACGCTACGCTCTGAGCATAAGGAGAATGATGTAACGATATCATTTTGTTGTAAGTTTTTTGTGCTATTTTATTTTCAGTTGACCTTTCATCCTTTGTCTCCTTTTAAGCTTTTTGATTCTAAAACAGGATCTGAATTTTCATTAAGCAAAAGCAATAAAAAATCTTTAAAAAAAAAGCAATTTAAATCAGCTGATAAAATACGACTTTTCAAAATTAGTACATTGTGCTTTCGTAATTGGAGCTACATTTTTTTTTTTTCAAAACTAGTTAGTACAAAATGTAATGGACATTTTTCCATTAGTGGCGCTAATTTTCTGGAAATATGGAGGTGAAAGATCAATTCCGGGAAGCGGCTGTTTCATGCGCTTTCCAGTGTTAAGGACATTTCCAGAAGTCTGCCACTAATGCCAAACAAAACTTGGGCCATAAACTCTAATTATATATACATAATAATATAGATATATATATATATATATATATATATAGTATATATATATATATATTATATATATTTACACGTAGATATATACATTATATATATCTATAATATCTTAATATAGATATAGATTCTATAATATGCATAT
>NC_061101.1:16824842-16827342 GCF_015104395.2 Macrobrachium nipponense | reverse complement strand
ATATATATATCATATATATATATATATATATATATATGAAATTGATATATATGCGTATGTGCGTTGTAGAGAGAGAGAGAGAGAGAGAGAGAGAGATACATAAAATTTATATATATATGTGTGTGTGTGGTGGAGAGAGAGAGAGAGAGAGAGAGAGATACATACATAATGTAACCGATAAACAAAAATGCTCAACATAATTTTTGCACGAGATTCTCAGTCGCCAGGATGTGCAACTCGATGTAATTTTGTGCAGGTAGAAATATTCTTTAATGTCGGAGATCTGTCGCCGTCGGGACTATTTCACAAAGCGAGGGATTTTTCACCTAAGCTTCGCAAATATCAAAGGACAAATATTTTATTCAAGTCACGCCAACGCTGAACCAAATATTGGTTATCGATTTTCAGTTTTTTTACTTTTTCTTTTTTTTATTCTGAAACCAATATAGGATATTGTTCCTTGCAATATCGATAAAAGTTTGACGATAGAATATAAATTTGTATACAAACAGGAGTGGTGTTCAGTCTAATTCTCCTCTTTTTGAATGCATTCTCACGCAAGGGGAAATGTTTTTATTTTCGCTAATCCCAAAACAAATGATGGAGTTGCAACGCCAAAAATAAAACAGAAAGAAAGACCGCATATTGTACCAAAAACAGTGGAAAACTGATGTTTTTAAACGACTCTGGTATTTTAAAAAGTGCTGCACAAACCCATTAAAGAAACTGGGAGGAATTAATGTAAGGTTTCCTATCGCATATTTATTATTGTTAGACGTTTTCCCCTGACGTTTCCTTTACCACAGCCTTTATTTTGCTGCTTTGGAATAGCCAATGAAAAGGCAAAAAACATTTGCAGTCTCACACTTCTTCACATATATATATATATATATATATATATATATATATATATATATATATATATATATATATATATATATACATATATACATATACTATACTATACATATACATATACCATATACATGTATATATATATATATATATATATATATATATATATATATATATATATAATATATATATATATATATATATATATATTATATATAATATAATATATATGTATATATATATATATATATATATATATATATATAGTATATATATGTAATATATATATTATATATATATATATATATATATATATATATATATATATATATATATGTATATATATATATATATATATATATATATATATATATATATATATATATATATATATATATATATATATATACATATATATATATATATATATATATATATATATATATATATATATATATACATATATATATAGCTTCTAGATATATATACGTAAATTGTGAGAACAAAAATTATTTACTTGCTTCACTTATTGCTCAAAATTTTTAAAATTCGAAATAATTCATGATTGCACCAAATTTCAGGATTCCATTCCGAGATATATTATTTCATACATTTTAAGTATCAAGGCTGAACCAGTCTTCTTCTTCCAGCCTTGATTTAGAACGCTTTTAACCCCCTGACAGTTTGATACACATCCCATAATTCTTACGCTGATCCTTGAACTTTGACCCTCTCCTCACTTCGACTTTCGTTCACATCGATATCTTCATCAGTATCCTCAGCTTCCGTAAATAAGAAAATCATTCTCGTAAGAATATCACAGTCTCTGTGATTTCTCATTTCTGTATCATTATCATTATCATTATTACTACTGTTATTGTTTCCGACTCTTTATTGAACTTCCCTGTTTGAATACATTTTTATTCCCAGAGCTTTATCAGATAACACTAAAGAGAGAAAGAAAAACACAGTTAAGTAAAATAGGTTTCTTTCTGGTAACACTTTTAGTTACAGCATCACATTCTTACGCAACTCTAGTTGATCTCCAGTGCCTGAGCTGGGTCAGATATCCGCCAGTTGTTGCTGCTACTACTACTACTACTACTACTACTACTACTACTACTACTATTATTATTATTATTATTATTATTATTATTATATTATTATTATTATTTATCAAAATGTTGGGACGCATGCATTGTTTACAAATCCAGTCCTAAATTTGCAGAGCCTCTTTGAAGGAAAAGTGTAAATAAAAATGAATAGTCTCTTCTTTTGATTTCAAAATTCTTCGCTTCACAGGCACGTAAAGATGTATCACAAGGCTCAACGATTCTGGTATGATGTTTGAGTGCCTAGCTGAACTATTTCTCGCTGTGAGTGCAGGCTCATTATTATAGATGTGTCAAAAACAAAAAGTTCGTGATAAATAACGGCTCTCATGCCTAACTGATAGACGCTTTTATCAATAGATAACAACCAGAAAATAAAAAAGTTGCGTTTTTCAGAATAAATTCCTGTCTACATTTACGAAGCCTTTCTTACGTTTCTGACCTCAGTTGTGGAGTAAAACCGGTCAGGTATAAGAGTAAAATGGAAAATATCACTATACATATTCATATATTGCTAAAGAATAAATTCTATA